>NC_048600.1:60814985-60882485 GCF_003668045.3 Cricetulus griseus
CTTGTGAAAACCTCCCAGAGGCAGACTGACCAGCTTTGGAAAGTTCTCTGCCTAGGGCCCACAGGGGCACCTGACAATGGCAGGTAGTTAAGGCCCATCAGAGGTCCCTGCCTGCCCTGCTTAGCCAAGGGCATGGGCATCCATGTCACTCTACAGTCACTCTCTGATTTCCCAGATGACCATGGTAACAGCATGGATGGGGCACTGAACCAGGAATCAAAAGAGCCAGGTTCAAAGCCAAGCACTGCCATTGACTTGCTGTGTGACCTTAGACGGACGACAAAGCCTCCACTCTGGGCTCCAGTTGCCTTATCTAACAGGAGGGATGGGACCAGAGAAGTTCTCAACCCAGTCTCCTTCGGCGCACTAACATTCTGAGGACTTACACAACGGACAAAGCTCAAAACAGCATCCCTCCCCCCCCACCTTCTTTCTGACCCTCAGTGTTGTGAAACTGTCAGTGAACGCTGGCGCTTTCTGGAAGCCTGGGCTGCACTGTACAGCCGTCCAGAGATTCTGGGTGGAATGCCTGTTACCAGTCATACTTACACAGGAGGCTACTAGACACTACTCCTGCTTACAGAGTGCCCTACATGCAAAGGGCCCAAGTGCAGCGGGGTTGTTCTTTTCTGCTAATCTAGATTGTTTTTTTTTTTTTTTCACACCATTTGTCTTTGAATCAGAGGATTGGAAAGGGCCTTGAGGAGCCGGGCTAGTCTGTTCCTGCTGCTTCCCGCAGTAGGCACCCAAACCAACCCAGCCAGGCGGTGTTATACCAGGGATCGGCAGCCTCTTCGGCCCTGTGTGCCACCAGTGGGGTGAAACAAAGCCCTCGGGGACCACTGGCAGGCCTAAGACACAGATAGGAGAGAAGGAAGAGGGGATGGGAGGGCAGGAGAGACAGGGAGGAGGGAGAGAGAGAAAGAGAGAGAGAGAGAGAAAAGCGAGAGGTATTGTATACAGTGGGAAAGCCACAACTGCAGGGGCCACACATGACACACTCCGACCTCCCAGCAACCACGCTACTCTCTACTGCTTCTGGAAGGGCCTTAGGGTCTCACCCACCGTGGGCCTGTAAGTCACAGATCTGCATGCCATACCGCCCTATGCAGGGTCCCCTCTGTGGGGAAGGGATGCCCACTCTTGCTGGTTTCCTAGACAGTCCACCCTCTATGAACCTGTCAGTAGGCCTGTCTCTCTCTCTGAGTATCAAAGTACAGTGCTAACAATGGCCTTGGAGTCCCCCCAAAGAAAGGGGGCTATGGCGAATGGACTCACATCCAGTTCTAACTGTTTGAAGAGTGGATTCATTCTGACCAGTGTCAATTCTTTAGCCAACTGTATTCATTTAATAGGCGTTTAACCCACCAGACACGCTACTGTCCAACTCCGTGAGATGCCTACATCTGCTGCCTTCTGAGGGCTGCCATGGAGCCCTGGGGTGGGTGTCAGGAGACCTGGGTTGTTGTCCCACCTCTACCTGGCACTCATCTTGTGACTTGGACAAGTCACTTCCCCTTTCTGGACCTCAGTTTCCCCATCTGTGATAGGGGGAGGGGTGAGTTTACCTCTCAGCACTTTTCCAGCTCTGGAACTGTCTAGGAGTCAACTAAACATGTCTGTGCTATTGTCCTACCCCAGTGGCACCTGGGGGTGGGGTTAAGCTTTTGATGACTGACCTGCAGTACCCAAATTATCCACAAAGGTATATGCCCTCTCTCTTCTGTCTTCTCAATGTCTATAACCCCTCCATCCTTTTCTCCTAGCTCCTCTCGGGACCTGTCTTCATCTGCCTCTCAGGACTTAGAGAAATGCCTGAGAGCCAATCAGCCACACTAGGGCACTCAGAAAGCTTTCTAACGTTCAAACATTTCAGAACTGTCTACAAAGGCTTCTTTGGGATGTTCCACACGCAGAAGACCATCTGTGCACACTGGTCATTGAAAGCTGCCAAACACTCACCTGCCCCTGCTCAGCCCCAGCCCTGCCCAGACACGGACACACACAGAAGGAGGGGTCAGAAGGGGCCTCAGATGGCCCGCTTCAGGTGATCCAGGGCAGAGACAGGCTTGAAAGGTCCTATAAGGAGGAGCTTCCAGCTTGGGGCTTCTGGAGCCTGAAAGACCCTGATGGTTACAGTAAGACATATCTGTTTTCAAATACCACAGAAAGTAGACCAGGAAACACCTTATCCTACATTAGCAGTAAGGACTTAACTCCATGATTCACTCTTTTTCCCCCCATGTAATTTTAAGTCTGCAATGGATGAACACAGACATCGTCTCATTGTGGAAGTTCCAGCTGGGAACTCAAGAGTATTTCTGACAACCAGACTGTCTCTGACGGGAGGAGGCTTGCCAAGCTTGTGGGTTGTCTTATGGAAAGGGATGGAAAAATTAGAGAAGTGTTTTGTTGGTAATGTGATCTCATCCAAAGTTTTCATTTTTAGAAGATAAGCGGAGCTGAGACAGGTTAAGCTGCTTGCCCAGGATCATACAGCAAGTCAGAGGTAGAACTTGTAAGTTTCCATGCCGGGATGCCACTGTGGGCAAGGGTACTGTGGTTATTACGATACACAGACCGATGCACATGGACTCCATGTTAGATCCCTCTGTGATGCAGAATGTGAGCTTTACAGGGCTAGGAGATAGCTGGGGAGGTGGATATGGTGCTACCACCATTGGTCAGACTAGACAACTGAGGCACAGAGAGACCGTGTAACATGTCCAAGGTCACACAGGTGTCTAGGACTAGAACCCAGGTCTCCTGAATCTTAGGCCAGTGGTCTTCCTTTTACATCAAAACAAGACATCAGGAAAACCCCAGAGCAGCTGCTTAGCCCTGCCCTTCCTCACAAGGATCCCCATCCCACTACCCCATGCTTTGGCATGTTGCCCTTCCTTGGTCCAACTGGCCTGGAGTCAGAGAAGCCAGGCTGCCTGGGAACCGCTTACCTGTGTGCTGGACGGTCCCACAGCACGGCGGGGTACCTTGATGTCAAAGCCACCTTTGGGGTCCTTTTCCCCTCTTAAGCATGGGTCATTGGGAGGCTCTCGGCCTCCTTCCCAGTCACAGATAGTCTTGCGAATTGCCTGCAGGACACTGGGGAAAGAGGAGCAGGACTTAGTCTAGGTGTCTACAAGGATGTTTCCAGGCCCCAGAAGGTCTCAGTTCCTCCTGCATTAGAGGTCTGAGTGTTTGGGATACACATTCATCCCTGGACCCACTCAGGAATGCTCTCAGTGGTGTTAAGGTGCTTTAAACAAGTGGTTTCTGCGGCTTTGGTGGCCACTGACTACCTAAGAACTCAGCTCTAATCTATGTGGGAGACAGGATAGGACCTGGGGGTGGGAAGAGGAGGAGGGAGCTATAGGAACATCTCATCAGCATCACTAACTACATGGATAAAATTTTAAAAAGAGCGTATATTTATAGCCTGTTTTCTCTACACCACGTGTGCTGAATTCTACACATAGATTATCTCATTTCATCAGCCCACAGCCATGGATACAGTGGACACCATGATCTCATTTTACAAAAAAGGAACTGATATTCAGAGAACTCATTTGAATAATTCACTTTTTAGACAGCAGTAGGTTTGAGTTCCAGTCCTGAGTAGAGGCTTGGTTTCTTACAAATATCCATTGCCAGGGGTCTCTGTGTTTAAAAACCATGCTGGAAGCCAACTGAGCTAGGAGGCCCTCTTCTTCCATCCCCGAATCCCTCAGTGCTGCAGTACCCTGAATGTGGCCATCCAAGGACACACCTGATAAGGACATTCTTTTTCTTGCGGACTGCTTGCCGCAACGGTTCACGCAGCGTCACCTGGGCGAAATCCTGCAGGGCCGCATAGATAGTGTTGCGGATGGCCTGGTTGAAGACACTCTCCATCCTCCCCATGAGCACCTGCAGGCCCTTGATCATGGCAATCACCTGGGGGCATAGAGCAAGGGTCAGCCTCGCTATCACTTTGTAAGCCATCTGCTCACTGTGCTTCGAGATGCTACAGGGAGGGGGCACTGAAGGTGCCCAGAGTGTGAGTTCAGTACCTCTAAAACTCCAAGTCAGAACTAGGGGGACAATGGTGCCAAATGCACAAAGGTCAGAGCTCTACAACCCTCTATCAGTAGTTATCCTAAAGGGGAACGCACATGCGCTGTGGGTGGGCAAGTCTATGACTTCTGCCATTGCAGAAAAAAGGATGGTGTTTCCTGAGAAGCTAGAAATAGAAGTAGCACATGATTCAACCATCCTACTTCTGGGTGTGACTGAGAGGGCAGTGAAACCGGTGTGTTGAAGAAACACCCAAACCCAGTGTTAAGTGTCCCACTAGTAACAACAGCTACAGAGCACTAAGGTGGTCTTTGATGTGAGTGGAGAGAGAAACTCTGGTAGATATGAATAATGCAAGGTCACGTAGCCATAAAGAAGAAATCCCACCATATGCAGCAGCATTGATGGAACTGGAGGACACTCACCATATTACATCTGGCACAAAACCAGACGTAAAAAGAAAAAGAGAAAGGGGTCAAAGAGAGTTCAGTTGGTGAAGGGTTTGCATTGCAAGCATGAGACCCAAGTTCAAATTCCGGAACCCACATACAAAAAGCTGAGCATGGCCATGTGCTGACAGTTCCAGTCGGGAGACATAGCAAGTCAGTTCTTGGGGCTCAATGCCCAGGTAGCTGAGCCTAATTGGGGAAAAAAAACCCAAGGTGGATAGCTCTTGAGGAATGAAGTGAAGCTCTGGACTCCACATACACACGAATGTATAACACACACACACACACACACACACACACACACACACACACACACACACACACATACACACACACACGATGATAAAAGAGTGGATGTCAGAGTCCTGGAAGCATACAGCAGCCAAATGCTACATCACAGTGGGAGAGCTGCATTGCATAAATAGCTGGATATTTCAAAATAGCTGCTAGAGAGGATTTTGAATGTTCACAACAACAATAATAAGTAGAAGTGATACATATGCAGATTAGCTGAACTGAACTCTACATACTGTGTCCAAAATACTGACATGTCACAGTGGACCTCATGTATACTTACAGCCACTATGTGTTAAACAAACATAACATACATGATATTTTAAAAATGATACTTATATCTTGCTACAAAACTAAGACTGTGCTTCATCAAGCAGCTCACCATCATCGACTGAAAGCCCCTAAGTGGAACCTTCTGTTGAACAGGAAGGAATGAGGGAATGAGCGATAAGTTTACACATGAGGCTTGTTTCTCTAAGATGTTAAAGAAATAGAACAAAAAGGCCCAAGATAACCCCAAACAAGCAAACAAACAAACAAAAAAACACACTAGCAATTAGGGTGAGAAACCTGGTCAGAAGGCGAGGCTATCCTTAGAAGCCAAAGAGTGGAAGGCTTTTGCTGCAATAAGGTATTGTAAAAGAACTAAGAGAGATTGAAAGGTGGTCAGACTCTAAAAGATCTGGGCTTCTGGCCAGAGTCAAACAAACAAACAAACAAACAAATAACATTCAGACAGGGCTACAGAGCTGGCACAGCAGTTAAGAGCATTAACTGCTTTTGCAGACCCAAGTTTGGTTCCCAACACCCATGATGGGCACTTAAAATTGCCTGTATCTCTAGCCCAAGGGTACCCGATGCCTTCAGCCTCCTTAGATACTCATGTGCACATTCTTTCTCACACACAAACACATCGTTAAAACACTGAGACAAATGGATAGATAAGGAAGGATTCAGAATAATTCCAAACACAGAGGGGATAAGGCTGTTGGACCTGAGGGGAACATTTTTGCAACTTAAGACTAGGTAAAAATTTCCCAGAGAGAATTCCCCCATTCACATATTATAAAATAATAAAGTAAATAAACTGGACTCTAGCAAAATGCAAAACCAGTGCTCCTCAAAGGCACTGACAAGAAAACAAAGATGCAAAGTCAACAGATAGAGAAGCAACTAATAACACATGCAGATGAAACCCTTGTGATGAGGATAGAGAAAGAACTCTCACAATAATGAGAAGGCACAAATGCAACCTTTAAAAACGGGCAAAGACTTCATTCAATAGAATATACAGGATGAGAGAAGAATGGTCATTAAGTATGTGAAAAGATACTTGGTCATTAGACTCTGGGAAATGAGACTGATAAGGTTAATGAGAACTCACCTACATGACCATTTAGAATGGCCAAGACCATTAGTAAGATGGCCACCACCAAGGCCTGTGAGGGAGCCAAACAATGGGGCTCTTAGGGAGACTAGGCGATAAAGTGAAATTCCCATTGGTGTGGCTGTTGAAGGAACACAGTCAGGCTTGACAGAACATGCCTGCTGGCCCAAGAACTGCATTGGCTATCGAGTGAGTTCAAGGGCAAATTAATGAGACTCTGTCTCAACAAAAACAGAAAAGCCAAAGCACAACTGGGTTGGGGGCATAGCTCAGCTATCCTCTGTCTCCATCCCCACAGCACTAGGGTTAAGGGTGTAACCATATTCTACTTTATCACATGGGTGATGGGGATGCTTGTATAGTTAGTGCTCTCATCTACCATGCCACCTCAGCAGACCGCATCATATAATTTTAAAATTTTAATTTATTCTTAGAAAATGTCATACACATATATATTATGTACTGTCAACTTGGCACAAACTAGAGTCACCATAAAGGAAGGAGTCTTGGTTGAGGAAATGCTTCCATGACATCCAGTTGTTAAGACATTTTCTCATTTAGTGATCAGTGAGGGAGGACACAGCCCATGGTGGGTGGTGTCATCTCTGGGCTGGTGGTCCTGGGCTCTATAAAGAAGCAGGCTGAACAAGCTATGGAAAGCAAGTCAGTAAGCAGCATTCTTCCATGGCTTTTGCATCAGCTCCTGCCTCCAGGACCCTGTCCTGTTTGAGTTCCTGTCCTGACTTCCTTTGATAATGAGCAGCAATATGGAAGTATAACCCGAATAAACTGCTTTCTCCCCAACTTGCTTTTCGGTCATAGTGTTTCATCACAGCGATAGAAACTTTAACTGTATTTTGATTATATCCATCCTTACCCCACTCCAACCTTCCTCAGGACCTCCCTCCTAATTTCAAATCAATCTTTCATAAGCACTTATTTATTCAACTATTATTGTGTTTTTACCCAGTGAGTCCAGTCAGTGCTGCCCATACACATGGGCCTGGAGTCATCCGCTGGGGCTCGGGGAACCAACCAATGGTCACACTCCTAGAGAAAAATGACTCTAACTACCCCAGTAACTAGCAACTGCTCCACCTCTAGGGGCGGGGCCTCGGGAATCCTTCAGTGTTAAGGCTGGAACTTTAAACTAACTGGCTCCCTCATCCTTTCTCAGTAACTTCTGACAGAGGAAAACCTGGATGGGAAAAGTCAGAAAAGGACATCACGTTAAAATAACAACATTGTCGGGTGATCGAAACAGCTCCGGAACCACAGGGAGCAGCAGTCTGGGGGTAGGTGGGGAGAGAAGGGCGGCGGCGGCACCCACCTCCACAAAGGCAAACTTCTCCTCACTGGTGTAATTGTAACGTGTGGCTCTCTCGTACTCTTCTGCTGTGCCTGGGCAGTCCTTGTTGCAAAACTTGTCTGTGGGGTGAACCAGCTTCCAGGAGTACTGGGGAGAGAAGAAACAGCCAGTGCCCATCAATGGAGGAATGGTAAGCAAAATGGCCAAGCCATTAGCATAGTAATGGATGCAGAGGTGGAAACACTGACTATGCAGGATGGGGACGGACCTTGAAAATACAAGGTAAAAAGCCCTAGATACCACATGCTCCGAGTCTAGATATGGCAAGTATCTAAAGCAGGGAAATGTACAGTGATAGAAAGTAGAATACTGAGGGCTGAAGGGACGGGGTGACAGAAGTGGGTTTTTATTTCTAAGATTTATTTTTAATGATATTTATGTACATATGTGTCTGTTTGTGGGCATGTGCATATTAAGTGTAGGTTCTCACAGAAGCCAGTGGCATCAGGTCACCTGTGCTGAGTTACAACAGACTGTGAGACACCCAATGTCAGTGCTGGGTCCTAGCCATCTCTCAGGTCCCAGGCGTGGTTTTATCTATTTAAATGATGGAAATATTCTTAATTTAAGGTTATAGGGTTCCAGGAACATACTTAAAAATGTAGGTGTCAGTTGGGTAAGAGATGTGGTATAGGAATTATATGTTGAAAGACAGAATACTGAGTAGAGGTAATGCTCTACAGATGCCATGTGAACTAGGTCAGTGTGAGGGCTGGCACCTCGCGACACCTACCACCTCCATGACATGGGCACTCCACTTGGATAGAAGCTGCAGGCCTCGAAGGGCCAGGTCAAAAAGCTCCCGGTACTCTTCATCCGACTTCTGGCTGTCCAACCCTGAGCCTGTCACCACCTGAGGGACAGAGAACTTCATATTCACCTCATGGTCCAATGGGTCTGAGGCTCGTGAACATTACTCCTCAAATTTCCCTGGAAAAACTGTGCAGTTGCTATGCTCCCTTTGATAGATGAACTTGGCTTTGACAGTTGTCTTGCTGAAGGCCATGTCTTGTACGTGGCTGGGTGTTCTAATTCAGGAGGCATCATTTCAGATCCCCATTTACCCTCAACCTACAGCCTTACAGCAATGGCTATCCTGACTATTCACGAGAGGAAGTGCAGACTAGTCAGTGAATCATCTTTGCTGTGACATTAAATATGAGTATGTGTGCAAGCAATGACTTTCACACAACACTGTGACTTCAGGGGGCTCCTTCTGGTTTCATGTTCTACTTCACATACAGTGCTAATCACAGATCACTAAAATGTTGTCACAGTTCATTGACTAGCTATGATGCACTGATTAAAAAGATCTGATACAAATGTCTGTAGGTGTAATACTCCATCCACATCATAAGCATGGATGTATCCACATGATATATATGTACACATATATATACACATATATATACACACAGAGAGATATATCACATGAATATATTCAGATAGTCATTGATGATGGACACTATCTTTGTTAATTTGTTTCATCACTATTGTCTATCTGTAATTTCCCAAATTAATACTTGTAGCAATGTCTCCATCCCCTGCAGATGACTACACGTTCCCAGCGGAATAGAGGCCTCTGTCTTTTTGGTTTAGCTCTCATATTGCAAGTCAGCATCTTCTATGTAGCCTAAACAGTGTCAGCATGCCCACATTTTTGTGCTTTTAATGAACAATTTCAAACAGGACTGACGTGCTATGCCAGTAGTTATCAACCTTCTTAATGCTGTGACCCTTTAATACAGTTCCACATGTTGTGAACCCCCCAACCGTAACATTATTTTTGTTACTACTTCATAACTGTAATTTTGCTACTGTTATGAATCGAAATGTAAATATCTGTTTTCTGATGGCTTTTGGTGACCCCCTGTGAAAAGATTGTTTGACTCCTAAAGGGGTCATGGTCCACAGATTGAGAACCACTGTGCTTGCTATGCCGTGTTCTACCTGCAGGAGGGCTGTGATAGACATGTTTTGAAACACTTCCTTCAAACAGAAGTCATGGTGCTGTTG
This sequence comes from Cricetulus griseus, assembly GCF_003668045.3. Lineage (NCBI taxonomy): Eukaryota > Metazoa > Chordata > Mammalia > Rodentia > Cricetidae > Cricetulus > Cricetulus griseus. Next base: position 60,824,554 of record NC_048600.1, read on the forward strand.
GCCCCCAGCTAATGCTAATGAATCAACAAAAAAAAAATATCACAAAGGTATCCTTAAACAGAAATGGAGATAAAACAAGATTCTGCACTGTTAAAACACTGTGGCAAGAGGCTCATGGGAATTCTGAATTTCTTTGTGAGCAATGGGTCATAGTTTTTGAATTCAGAGTTTATGGCATCTTATAGATTGTGTGACTTCTAAACTGATAGCATATATGATAGCTGAAAACTGATAGCATATATGCACACAGCATGTTCATTTAGCCCTATGTGTCTGAGGTGGTCTGTATTCAACAAATTCATGCAAATGGTAGATGGGAAATATTTGGGGGAAATGCTGTATCTGTATCTTACGATCTTGACACTGTCCCCTAAATACAGAAAAACAACTATTTATATTGTGGTGGTTAGTTTTAATTGCCAACTTGGCACAATCTAGAGTCACCTTGGGAGGGTATCTCAATGAGAGATTTTCTATATTGGGTCAGCTTGTAGGTATGTCCACGGGGGATCATCTTCATTAAGTTAATTGATATGGGAAGACCCAGCATACAGTGGGTGGCATCATTCCCTAAAAAGGAGGTTCTGAATTGTGTATGAGTGGAGTGATTGAGCTGAGGATAAGCAAACAAGTCAGAGAGCAAGCATGCATCCATTTCTTTCTACTCTTCACTGTGGATGTGATGTAAGGAGCTGTCTCAAGGTCTTCCCTCTGTGGTTTCCTCAAAGTGATGGGCTATAACCTGGAATTGTAAACTAAAATAAACTATTCTTTAAATTGCCTTTTCTCAAGAGTATTTTATCATAGTAATAGAGATGAAACTAGAATATGGCATCTGCACATTGTATTAGGTCTTATAAAATAGGCAACTTACAATAATTTACATATGCAAACAGGTTATATGAAAAGCAATGACTTTTACAAGGGACTGAGCATCTGTAAACTCTGGTGTCAGCAGTATTTCCTGTAGCAATTGCACATGAATAACAAGAGGTAATTGTATTTAAAAACAAAAAAAACAAAAAAAACCTTTGGGCAGAATTAGTCTCAGACGGCACAGACATATGAATACTGGCCTCAGGACTTGGGGCAGATGATTCTCCTGCTTATCTCAGATGGCCAGTACATTTGGTAAGAAAGCTATAGGTTTGGACTTGACTGGTCCTTGTGGGCTCTGAGCTTACTGATCCGCACTGCCTGTATTTGTCAGACTGACCCCATTTCAAATGAGCTAGGTTATTATCAAAGGCACTACCAGAGCTGGGTTTGGGAAAAGATGATCACTATTGTCATTGGCCACACGATGGAGCCAGTAAGCAAATGTGGCCTCTTCCACACTATGGGAGTACAGATCTGGGAACCTATGTGGGCTTAAACAGCACATCTTATGTATCAGTGAGAAATGCATCTATGGGAAGGGACCCACAAAGATATATGATAATAAAAGCTAGTTCTGAGATGATAGGATTCTATGGGATTCGTTTTTCCTCTCCTTTTGCATATCTAATTTTTTCTTAAGTCTGTGAAATGATCATGTTCTTATATTAAAAAAAAAGAAAAATTCAAAAACATAATCATTGGGATTACAGGAGATCTTTGTGGTGCACGCACATGTGGACCACTGTGGGTGTCAGTTTTCACTTTCCATTTTCTGAGACAGGGTCTCTCTGTTGTTGGCCATTACATTCACCAGGTAGTTGGTCCATACGCTTCCTATTTGGCTGTAGAAGCTCCAATATTGCAGACATGCTGTGCTACCACTCCTGAATTTATGTGAGTTCTGGGAATCTGAAATCAGTTGTCCCTCACACTTGCACAGCAAGCGGTTTACCCACCGAGCCAACTCCCCAGCCCTTTATGGCTTTTCTTCTTTGATTCCAGTTATGATATTTTTGCAGTGATCATGTATTATTGCATGGTGATGCATATTTAGACTGGTGTTAGGAGCAGGAGTGTTCAGAACTGTGTCTCTGGCCACTGATAGTGGAGATGGGATGAATCCCATGCAGATAGAATGAACAGCTACCCGGCCTTCCAGGCACAACACACACACACCTATTAGTTATGTCAGTGATCCTTTCAAGATAAATGCTATCATTACCTCTATTTAAAAGATGTCAGGATTATTTTTGATTGATACCATAATTGTAGATATCTATGTGACACAGTATAAAGGTTCGACACTTGTATACAATACGTGGAGAACAGATGGGCTGCCTGGTGTGTCTATCACCTCTGTTCATGTTGAACCATTGTCACCCTACTGTGTGACAGAACACTGTAAGTGATTCCTCCTACTTGGCTGATTTTAAACCTGTATTTTTTCTTCAGTTTTTTCTATTTAGTAAAAGTAGAGACACCCCATGAAAAAGGATGGAAGGAGACTATTTCTCTTACCTGACTATACCCCTGTACCTGCTAACAATCCTCTTTCCATCACTGACTCCCTGCCACTCCCATCCTTCTCGGGCATTATAAGCATTCTATCCATTTTGCAAATGAAGGGATTGAGGCCCAAAGACTGACTCTGAACCACTCCCAGCAAGCCCACCCTCCACCCCTGGCAGTGTTTTCCCCCATCCCACATTGTCTGCTCTTCAGCCTGTTTGTACTTTTCTGGCCCTGGACCAAGCACAGAACTCACCTCACTATTGCTATAGCGAGCCAGCTCAGAGATGAAGCGGATGTGGTCATCCCGGATCTGAACCATCTGCTCACAGATGTTGTACTGGGGGCTGATGCTGCTCTGAGTGCAAGTCCACCTGGGGAGAAAAACCACAGGGTTTGTGTGGGTCCCAGCTCCAGGCACCTGTGTGGGATAGGCTCCTTCTGCACACTAGCTGTTCCTGGTCCTCAGACAACATAGCTGGTCCCCTGGGTGGAACCAAAAGGTCAAGTGGCTGCCTAACCCCAGAGCCACCTCTGTAGGCACCGTGGCTAGAAAAGAGTCCAGTCTCTGCCTTCTCCAGATCCTACTACAGGTGTCTCTGGACACCAGCACACAATACTTACCAGTTAAGTGAAAGAGCGAGGGCCAAGATCACAGCCTCTCTATGGCCACAAAAGACTAGAATCGAAGCTGAGCAACACACTGAGATGGGCAACCTCCCTGTCTTTCTCCAAAGGACCTGGTGACATGAATGTACCCACGGTGGGGGACTGCCTATCATTCTGAGAGGCATGGTTGGCACCTCCTTGCCACCTCTTCCTCCTTCCTTCTCTCTTCCCATCTCCTCCCTCCTCTCCTGTCTTCTTTCTCTTCCATCCTTTTGAAAGATGTCATTAGGAAAACCTTCCTGAATCAGAGAGGAATTAAATAAACAAAAGCCCTTAATCTCAGCCCCTCTTCCTCTTTTCACAACTTGTGGCTCAGCAGACAGACCAAGAGAATGGGAAGCCAGCTGGCAGAAGAAGGGTTTGGACAGATCTTCGATTCAAAAGAAGACGCAAAGGGACTCTCATAAGGATTATGTATAAGTGGTGATCCTCCTCTGGCTTAGACTGCTGGTTTTTCCATTTTGAGCTCCTTGTCGTAGGGACACAGTCACTCAGACCTCTGACTTTCGGCCTGGTTACAAGCTAATATCTGGCCCAACAAGCTCCTCCCTCCAAGACTGCCAGACATGGTCTGAATTTCCCCCAAGGACTCATCTCTGGTTCTCCAGGTGGATACAGGTTGTAGGTCCAGGACCCCTCTGCAGGTATCCTAGGCTTTTTGAGACAAGGTTTAATGCTGCTTAGGCTGGTCTTGAGCCCCTGATCCTCCTGCCTCCACCTCCCAATTTCTGGGATTACAGGTGTTTGCATCATTCCCAGGCTCTGTTGGTATCATTTTAATCCTAGCTACTAAGAGTGGCTAAGGCAAGAGGATCACAAATTCAAGGTATCCCTGGTCTACAGATTGAGTTCAACTTAATGAGACCCTAACTCCAAATAAAAAGTAAATAGAGAAGTGGTAGGGTGCTTGCCCAGTCACCAGTACTGCCAAACAAAAGAAGACACTGACCAAAGGGTGGCCAGCACCATTCCACACAGATAGGCCATGGTCTCTTAGTTGTAGGCAATATGCATGTAGATAGACCACCCTATGTCTTCTGAGATCAGATGGACCCCTCCCCCAACAAAAAAATCCCTTCTAGGAGCCACTGATTCACTCCCAGGCCTTAGCATAGATTCCCAGAACTATGATTTATTAGATGACACAAGGGGAGGCCGCCAACCCATGTCACAGCTAGAACAATCCAAGTCACACTGTTAACCACATACTTACTGCATAGCCACAAAAAGTGAGCAGAGACCTGAACCAGTGTGATGACTGCTACTGTCCTTAGACTCCTGCTGTCCCACTGAGGGGAGGGGATTACCGCAGAGCAGGACAAGGGGCGTGGCTATGCTCTAAGCCCTTGAGAGCCTGGCAGCAAAGGGCTGGTGCAAAAGGGCTCAGAGCACCCTCGCTATTTCCCTCCTGGCACTGCTGTTCTGCGGGAATCCACCTGCCCAGGGCTCTGGGGAGGGAGGAGGGACTGAAGTGGTCCCTCAGCTCTCTGCCCAGGCTGGGCCTCCTCACAGGAGCCGAGAGACATTACGGCAGGCACTCACTTGGACTTGTTCTCTTCATAGTGAGCACTGGTCTTAATGTATCTGGCCAGCTCTATCTGCATGTCGCCGAAAAGGGGCACCACCTGCAGCTGCTGCAAAGGAAGCAAACAGAGCATGTGAGATGCCACAGGCAGGGACCGGGCTGATGTACCAGCGGGGTGGAAGGCTTTGGTGAGGACCTGGGGCCAGTATTTGTTTATTTCTAATGGTGTTACCATGGGGTCCTGGCACCCAGAGGAACCCCAGCCAGCACACAAGGCCTTCCCCTGCCTCCAACCAACTGTATACTTCAAGTGATTGATACCAGAAAGGCAAAGTTGCTTGTCCAAGGTCATACAGACTAGATGAAGCAGAGCATCAGATGGCTGGCCTCCTTCCAGGATACAGGGTTCTTTCTACAGCTCAGAAGATTTCTATGGCTCCAAACTGGACTAGGAGAAGGTGGCAGAGAGCTACTGCCCCCCCCCCCGGGGGGGGGTCTCCAAGACTGTCCACTTGAGACCTAACATTACAGGGAAGACATCTCCTGACCAAAGCCCAGGACATGTGGAAGGGAGGCTGCTATCTACTTATATCTGTCTTTCCTGCACTGGACACAGGATCAGGCACTTTACAAACACTGTCTCAGCCAAGCATGGCTGCACAGGCCTATAGTCCTCGCTATTCATTACACAAAGGCAAGAGGATCCTAAGTTCACAGACTCCCTGGGCAATACAGTGAGACTCTACCTAAAGATTAAAAAGTGAAAAAGAAAGGTTGAGATATAACTAGTAATAGAAGACTTATTTAGCATGGGCAAGGCCCTGGGTTTAATACTAAATACTAGAAAACCCAACCACCAACCATCTGCTCTCTCCATGCAAACACAACCAAGTGAGGTCAGAACTATCCTAACCTCATTGTACTGGTAGGGGGATTGACAAATAGCTTAGTCTGTTCAGGAAGTCAGGCCAGATAGAGCAAGAGCTGGGATCAGAACCCTTGGTTCTAGGAGGCCTATTCTATGTCTTTTCCAAAGCTACTCAGACAAAAGGTAACAGAGCCAGATTAAACCCTGGTATGGGTAGGCCTGGTTCTACCTGCCTTCCTGCTGGTTGAAGGCAGACACTACCATTTCCCAACATGGGGCCTGTTTTTACCTGGGGCAGCTCTGTAGAAAAGCTAAGAAATCAAGTCACAAGACCCCTCTGAGAACTCATGTTTCCACTTAAATCTCAATGTAGCTGGCCTCACCTAGTGTCTTTCACAATACTACCACCTCAGGGCAGGGCTCACATGTAGGACCTTACATTAGAGTAAATTCAGGATGAGAATTCAGTTCCAGATGTGACATCTCCTTGCCCAAACTCCAAAGGTTTAAATTTTATCTGCAAGTTTTTTACTAGAAAGCTTTGGGGCCGTATGGTCAGATCTCAAAGGTGTTCAAATGGATTGTGCTTAATGCTGGTGAGTTATTGTGCCCAAATGGTGTGGGGAAGTAGCCTGCCATGGGCCCCAGAGGGCCTACAATGGCAAACGTGAATCCACTTAAAATTTAGTGTTTAGAGGATGGAGAAATAGGTCAAGAGTTAAGAGCACTTGCTGCTCTTTCAGAGGACCAGGGCTTCATGTCAGGTACCCATATGGCAGCCCCCAACTATCTGTAACTCCAGTTCCAGGGTATCCAACGCCCTCTTCTGGCCTCCATAGGAACTGTACACACATGGTGCAGACACATGCAGGTACAATATCCATACACATAAAAGTAAATCTTCAACAAAAACAATTTAGTCTTTAGTCCTCCATCCATGAGCTCTGGGGTATAATGAAAATTAACACAGGCACTGTCTTCTAAGATACAACTTTATCTTCAGATGAAAGATTTTAGGAAAGAGAAAAAGAGTGCATAAGGCCTCCAGTGGAATCCCAGCTGAGTCTGGAGGCTGGGTATCACCCACATGTGGGCAGCAGACCTTGCTTTAGTGGGAACAGCTGGAGCCTGTGCTCTTATCTTCCTTTTCCTTGAGGGTCTTTAGATGCTTATGAACCACAGCGTTCTGGCTAATCCCTTCCTTCCCCCAGGGATCAAAGTTCTAGTAACTCTGTCCCCCTGCCCAGCCCCAGCTCCAAGTACTAACCTTAAAGAACTTGTCAATTTTGCTAAGGTTGATTCTCTTCTTGGCATCCAGTTTGTAAATGTTACTGACATTTCCATCCATCAGGTAGAGACCAAAGCCCATCACCTAGAATGAGAAAGGCCCAAGAGCAAAACTATCACACACCCCAGAGCAGCTACCAAAAATAGAGGTCCATTATGCATGAATCACATGTGTGCAGGAATGCACAAATTCACTGGCATCTTGTAGAGACACACATGCTGTCTCAAAATCATACACATCTCCAAATTAAAACAGGAAACATGGGCCTAAGTTCAATGAGAAATGTAGTATATTATTATAGAGCCACTCTGGGCCAGGAACTGTGTGGTTAGGGTTTCACAGTTGTGGTCTCAATTCCCAAAAAAGAACTCTTAGGTGTACCATGCTATTCTAAAGATGAGGAATAAAATACACAGAGAGGTGAGAGATCTTGCCCGAGTCACATGAGTAAGCTGTAGAGACTATCTGCAAAGGATTTAGTCCAGGATCTGCCATCCAAATGTGCACTTACAGGTCCGCTAACATAGAAAGGACTTTGTGGTTTCCCAGAGGGGTCAAGGCACAGGCATTAGAATAATGGTAAATGGCCATAAAATTCCCCAGGAAAACAACAATGTAAAGGCTCCTGAGGAGTCGTGGGGGATACTTTAAGAGCAAGTCTCTGCCTGAAGATGCTGGTACTCTTAATATTATGGTTGACTTGTTAGTTCCTGTAAGTTAAATGAGCTGCTGGGAGGCATGGTCAGCTGGGGAGACACAGGAAGTCACTCCTCACTGTGCCTTTATCACCATGGGCCCTAAGGGAAGGAGCAGAGAACTGTCTATGACAGCTGCTTCCTGCTTGGCGCATTCGTCCAGCAGCATCAGCACCAGATAGTCCTGTAAGGGTTTCCTACGCCCTCTGGTGGCATCTGAGCTCACTAATAAGCTACAGAGAGCTGAGCAACAGCACAAAACAATGCCGGAAGGCCTGTTTATGTCAGCTGTGGGAGAAAGATTAGAAAGGACCTAAGTAGTCAAGGGCAGAACAACAGGCAAAGCAACAAAGGTTCTTCTGTACGATGCCATTTTATGACTGCATGACATTCCAAACACAGATCGCATGGGATAGAAAGCCCACATGCAGGCTGCTGAGATGGCTCAGTAGGAAAAGGTGAAAGGTGTTTGCTGCTAAGCCTGATAATCCGAGTTCAATCCCCAGGACCCACCTGGTGCAAAGAAAGAACTGCCTCCCACAAGTTGTCCTTTGACCTCCACATGAATTCTGTGGAGGTCACAGGTGTTCAGGTACATACATAAATAAATCTTTACAATTCTACATGTAAGACTGGGCAGGTGGTACACAGCTTCAATCCCAGCACTTGCGGCAGAGGCAAGTGGATCTCTGTAAATTCAAGGTCAGCCTAGTCTACATATTGAGTTCCAAGCTAGGCAGGGTTAAATTTAGTTGAGACCCTGTCTCAAAAAGAACAACAACAAAACAAAACCTTCTACATTCTATGTTATTAAATATTTTTGAAACTACATAAGCACAAAGAAAAATGACATACACCAAAGTGCTGAAAGTATTATCTCTGATCTCTGGGAGGGAGGATTCTAAGAGTCCAAACGTTTTTATGTTTTCCTGCCTAGTTTAGAGTTTCCATAATTATGACAACAGCTTCATAATTTCAGAATGAAAACTGAAAACCACTGGAACAATTTTGACCATTCTGACAAAACACGGACTCTTCCTTCCCTATAAACTAGGAATTTCTCTTTCAGGAAGGTTAGCTCTACAAAAGTCCTGTTCAAAGGCTTTAGCATCAGGGTTTTCAGTGCAGTCAAAGATTTAACCACAGGAGATATGTTAATAATACTAATACTAATACTACTAATAATAACAACATCCCTATAAAACAGCTTCTTGGCATCAACTAGGGATGGCATTGGAGAAACATCTGTAATGACGTTTTCAGTGTGTGCATGGCACATTCAAAGTGAAGAGAAGACTGCAAGTCAGACTGGAGTCATCGGCTGATATTTTAAAATATTCTTAAGAGGGGGCTGAGGGGATGGCCCATCAGTCACGTGCTTGGAGCATAAGTGTAAGACCTGAATTCAATCGCTAGCAACCATGTAAAAACTGGCATGGTGGTGCACACATGAAACCCCAATGATGGGGAGGCAGCGTCAAGCCAGTTCCTGGGCTTGCTGGACAGCTATCACCAGATGGGTGAGCCCTGGGTCCCAGTGAGAGAATATAGGGCTGGAGCGACAGCTCAGTGGTTAAGGGCAGTTATTGCCCTTGCAGAAGATCTGAGTGTGGTGCTCTGCACCCATATTGGACAGCTCACAATAGTCTGTAACTCCAGTTCCAGGATATCTGACACCACTGGTCTTCCAGAGCACTTGCGGTCATGTGCACATTTAAAAGAATAGAAATTAATCTTTAGGAAAGAACATGCTCCTGAAGAATGTTACCTTTGGTCTACACCCACACGCACACACACATGAACGCACACATGTGGAAGGAAGCATTGTGAGGTGGGGAAGAGTTACCTTGAGGAGCATGTGTTTCTCACTGGGTGTCAGGTACATCTTATTCTCATAGTAATCCACACAGATGTTGACAATGTCCGCCAGCAGTTCTTCATAGCCTGGAATCACTTCCAGTTGCTGGTGAAGACACTAAACAACAGCACCACCCGCTGGTCAGGCAGAGCAAGCCTCCTCTGGCACCACCCAGAAAACCCAGAGTTGGGCAGGATATAGGAGCACTTTGATCCCTACTGAGGTCCCAGAAGGAGGAAGCCTTCATGCCAGCAGGTGCTGATAACTCACTCCCCTTGATGCTAGACAATAGTTGGTAGTTCCTGCTCACCTCCCTCAGCAGGGACCTAACCTCTTGGGTCTCCCATGTTAACTTTGGCCTTTCTTAGGGTAGAGTGCACTCCTGGGCAGCTCAGCTTTACAGAGACCGATAGGGCCTGCAGTAATTGCAGGTTAGTTTTGAAGGTGTGGACTTCTCTACTTCAGACAAAGGCAGGGAGAAGACCCACCCAGCGGAAGGAGTAACTGTAGGTAGTAGGTACCTCCTTGCTGGCAGGACCCAGGAACATCAAAACAGTTCCTGTTAAGAAAGGTTTCTCCCCACAGACACAAACTGGGCCCCTAAGTGATACTCAGTTGTAGCACTGCTGGAATTCTCTACACACAGAACCTTCTGGAGAATCAAACAGGGAGAGGTCACTGGCTGTAGTTTTACTTTTCTCTCATGAAGGGCAGTGGAAACAAGTGGGGACTGGGTTTATGTGCTGTCCCCTTGGAGCCCTCTAAGCCTCAGGCCCTATCCTTGCTTCCTTGACATGCCAGGCAGGACCAACCAGGAACCTGTCCTCACCTGGGTGATCCTGTTGTGATTGGCCAGGAACATAGACAGGTTCTGAGACTCCTGAATGGACTGGGGGTCCGCCATCTTTCTTAGGAACTGGGCCGCTCTGAAACACAGGGAAGGAGGTGATAACAGGATGCATAGGAGTTTGCTCCCACTCAGCCTAAAAAAAGGCACCATCCTGATGTCACGAGGCTCTGAGCATCGAAGGTGGTTCCAAGGTCAAAGGAAAATGTGTTTGGCAGTCCTTTCTCTGTTTAAGCCCTTGTGACAGCTGCTGGGAATTAAAAAGGCATGAAAACAGAAAACATGGCTGGAATCTCGGGACAGTTAATGGAAACCAGGAAGGAATGATGAGACAGGGAGTGGGCAGTGTCCTTGAGCCTGGCCAGGACCTCCAGGGAAGCTAGCTGCACAGTGAGTCCTGTAGAATGATCACAGGCAGGAAGCTTCTTCTTCTTCTTCTTTTAATGTGTTCTGTTCACTATAGGAAAATCTCAGCTTCCTATTTTTTGAGTTTATTTGTAGTACCAGGGATAGGATCTAGGGCACTGTGCATGCTTGGCAAGCACTTGACCTTTGAGCTATGTCCCCTACTTTATTTTTTTAACTATCTTTCAGGGTTTTTTTCTCCTTTTTTTATTAATTTATTTTTTACATTCCAATCTCAGTTCCTCCTCTCTTCTCCCCTCCCACTCCCTCTCCCCTCTCCCATCTGTTCCACAGAGAGGGCAAGGCCTCCCTTAGGAAATCTACTAAGTCTGTCCCATCATCTAGTTGAGGCAGGACCAAGGCACCTCTCCACCTCCACACCCCTGTGTCTAGGCTGGGCAAGGCATCTCTCCATATAGAATGGGCTCCACTAAGTCAGTTTGTGCATTGGTCTCTTTCAGTTTTGAGACAGTATCCCAAGTTTTTCAGGCTGGTATCAAAATCACTCTATAGCCTAAACCTTGAACTGAGGGCAAATAGTGAGGATTATAGTCCTGTGCTGCCAGGCCCAGCTGATGATTCTCCTGCCTTAGCCTAAGTAGTATGGATCAAAGACCTGGTTTAACTTCATCATACCCATGCACAGCACTGCAAGGCAGAGCAAGGCAGTGCCTCCACCCTGACTGGGTGACAGATGGAAGGAGGAAGAACATAGAGAACACAGACTGATCTTAACTGTGTGTCCCAACTTAACCCAGCAAGGCACAGCGAGTGTCACAGTAACTTGTGAGAACCGGGGACAACACTCCCGCCTGGTTCAGGACACAGGTGTTGGCTGTTGTCATGATGGAATTGGTGGGTCACCACAGGAAGTGTATGAGGAAGGGTGTTGCACTGGTGGCCATCTGTGACATCTTGAGTTGGCCTTGAGATGGGTTCTAACTATTGGGCAACCCAGGTTTTACATTTGACCCAAGAGAAAAAAATTGTGAAATTCAATCTGTCATAGTCTTTCTCCTGTTATCTTGAAACATGGGGAGGTGCGGCTCAGAGACAGGGTCGTTCTTTGCTACTAATATGGACAACCCTTCCAGAAGGTATGGACAGATACTGGCACTCATCTGAGGCTCAACCAGCTCCCGGCAGTCTGTTGCTTTGATCTGTCACTTTGCAGAGCTTTGGGTGGCTATATCCTGGCTTCTGGAGATGAATGACTCCAGCCCAATCCCAGTCCTATTTTCAACGATGACAAGGACCCCTAACAGCCACCCACTCAGATAACCTCCACTCTACTCAGTGTCTGAGGGAGGGATTAGCAAGCTGGATTGATGGCAACATTGGCTTGGATCTTTTTAAAATGCATGTGGAAAGTGAGGAGTTCTTTCCAGAAAAGCTGGCATTATACCATAGGCTGGCAGGAAGCCATTGCAGGGCTCTGCCTGAGAAAGAAGCCCACAGAAAGGCAGAGAGGTGCTGAAGAGACCCAGGCAAATACCACTGCTGCTGGGGTAACTAGAGGAATGTAAGACTGGGCTTTGCAGTTCTGAGACATAAGCAGTGGCTTTCTGTCTGTCACAGAAAGTGACAATGTAATTGCTCTGATAACCTTTCTGCCATGAGGCAAGCATGCTGTTCTCCAAATGGGAAAGTGAGGACCAGATTCCATCTTGGGACATCAAGCCCAGCCAACATCAACTCTTCCAAAGCCCCAGATCAGAATCACCTTCTTCAAACCACCCTGGCACAGCAGCTGGGTTTGGGGAAAGCTACTCTTACCAGGGAATGAGTCTATGAGAAGGGTTCGGGGAGCAGGGCGGGCTCCTGACCTCTTATAGGCAGAGTGGTCGTTCTTGACGCTGCACTTCATGTTCTTCAGCTCATCCAAGACTGCAAACATGTTGATGAACTTGCCCAGGGTCAACAGGTAGGCCTCCGAGACAAAGTCCTTCCTGCGCTCGGCATGGCACAGCCGCTTCACCTCGCTACAGAAGCGCTCGATGGCCTTGCGCTGGAGACAGAGGGGCAGTGGTGAGGATGGGGCAGCCTGGTGAGGGGGGAACCTAAGTGCACTCCTGGGTAGGAGCAGGTCAAGGCTCTCCTAGGGTCCTCACTACAGTAAAGGTGGGGGAAAAAGTGCACATCTGCCATGCCAGGCAGTCTTTTTCAGAGATGTCCCTGTTTCCAAAGCTAATTGTGACAGGGTGCTGGGACCTGTTTGAAGTGATGAATTATTCCAAAACACATTTGCTAAGAGGCATTGTGTACCCAGTGTATATCACATGCAGGGGAGACAGAGGTCCATCCAACAAGCAACTGATAATTGAGCATCTACTGTATACCATATAGTCGTCCTAAGGACTGAGGTTATGAAGAAATCAAAACAAGAACAAAAACTGCTCCAAGGATCTTATATGTCAATTAAGTAGCAGAAAACAAAAATTATTTGCAGCAGAATTTCATACTTGATATGGAAGGAAAAAGAAGGGATGGAAGCTGACAAGGGCTTCAAAGAACTGCCCCTCTATGGAGAAAGACAGAAATCTCCAAGCAGTGACTTTCAGGGAAGCAATTTGAAAGAGAAGGAGAAAGATAGGAATAAGTGGAGGAAGCATGAGCTGCCAGTGCAAACGCCTCGAGGCATGTTGGAAGGACAGAAGGAAGGACAGGGCTTAGCTTGAGTTGGAGTGCATGCAGGGAAAAAGCACAGTCAACACTGAAGCGGCCATGCACCCCCAGAGGCTCTTATGGGTACTTGTGCTTTGACAGAGTGACATGGGTGATGCTGGGGCTCTAGCGTGGTAGCTTGGTGGCTGCAGAGGTGACAGCAGACTGCAGGGGCAGTTAGGAAACTTGCACATCTAAGGTGGTGGCACTAAGTGACCTGGCACTCCACTCAGGGAAATCTGTCCTAGTTTGCTGCCTGCTGTTGCGATATCCTGACCAAAAGCAACATGGGGAAGAAAAAATCTGTTTCATTCACAGCCTGCAGTCCACCCTGAAGGAAGTCAGGACAGGAACTCCAGGCAAGAACTTAGAGGCAGGACCGGAAGCAGAGTCTGCAGAGGGTCCAGAGTGTGATCAGTTTGCTTTTTTATACACCATAGGACCACCTGCCAGGAGTGGTGCAGCCCACAATGAGCTGGGCCCTCCTACACCAATAATTAAGAAAATGCCCCCACACACTTGCCTACAGGCCAATCAACAGAGGAAAGTCAACAATTGAGATTCCTTCTTTCCATATGACTCCAGCTCATGTCAAGTTGACAAAAAACTAACCAGCACACAAGCCAAGAGAAAGACAAGAATCTCTAACAACACACAAGCTTGTACACATGTGTTCGGCTTTTGTTCCCAACAGATCCGAAGGGGAAAATCAGCCTCATCTATCACCTGGTGGATAGGTGAATAAAATACACTGCATGTGTACAGTGACATGGTATTCCATCATAAAAAAATAAAAATACCAATTGGATTCTGATGCCTGCTACAGTACAGACGACACTCAAAAACACCCCACCAACGGCAAGGGGCCAGCCATGAAAAGTCATGTCCTGTATAACTTCATTTTTAGGAAAATGTCTAAACAGGAAATCCATAGAGATAAGAAGTGGTTTAGTAGTTGCCTGGAGCTGAAAGAGAGGGTGTTGGGGATAGTAGGGAGTTAAGGCTCAACAGATTTCTTTCAAGGGTTAAATATATTCTAGAACAGGTTATATGATGAACACATAACTCTGTGAAGACACTACAGTATGCTGGGCTGTTCATTTTGCTTGGTTGAATATTAAATGAGATATAATATTATATATATATATAATATTATATATTATATCTCAAAAGTCTGTCACTGGGGGGAAAGAAAGGAGTTCAAAAGCAAGAAGCTACTGTAGTAATGGAGGGGCAGCGAGCATGGGAGAAGGAAGGAGGAGGGGGAGGAAGGGAGGAAGAGGAAGTAGAGAAGGACGAGGAGGAAGAGGAGGGGAAAGAACACAGGAAGGTGTTTGTGAGGAGGAGAGGATGTATGCGCAGATATGAGCTCTGCTCCCCTTCCAGGGCCTACAGTGCTCACCTGCTGCCCGCCCCCCCAAAGACCAGACCAGACCTCCAGAGTCTAAGACCAGGTAGGCTTTCTGCCATGGTGAACTGTTCAGCACAGCAATGCTCACCATAATGGTGTGACTGTTGATCTTCACTTTCAACTTGATGGGATTTAGACTCACCATGGAACCCCTGGCTGTGTCCATGAAGGATGTGTGTTTCCAGAAAGGTCTAACTGACCAAGGAAGACTTACCCTGAATGTGTAAGTGGTGAGGCATGACCCCATGGACTTGGATCCCGGACTGAGTGAAAAGGAGAACGTGAGCTGAGCACCGGCTTTCACCTCTCCTTCCTTCCTGACCCAGGCACAGCCTGACCAGTGCCTCATGCTCCTGCCACCACGCTTTTACTGCCATCCTGACTTGTACCTTTAAACTGTGAGCCAAGTAACTCTGATTTCCTCGAGATCCCTGGAATGCTTTCTTAGGCATCTGGCCCCAGAAGTGAGAAGAGAAACTAATATGGATGGCCACAGTGGCTACTGAGTGCTTGAAGTGAGCTTTGTGTTGCTGAGGAGTGTCCCGTTGAACTTACTACTGTTTATACACGTAGACGATGGGCACAGTGCTTGGTACACGGCTGTGAATCATTCCAGATCCTTCCTTCCATTCACACCTCTTGTCGGGGTGTGAATGGAACTTCACACCCAGTTTCTGATGGCTCTCCTCTCTTGACCCTCTTCCCAATAAGACTTTAGGCTCTGGGGAAGTCAGGCCACCTAGGATACTAACAACAGCTGTGAAGCACTGTAAGCTGACACAGGGCCCTGCTGGGCACCTACAGATGGACCTTGTTTATCCTTCCTACGATCCTGTCATGTCTCGGGGGTGTGTGTATGTGTATGTCTGTGTGTGTGACTGTGCATGAGTATGTGTGTGTGTGTGTGTGTGTGTGTGTATGTGTGTGTGTGAATGTGCATGAGTTTGTGTGTGAGAGTGTGTGTGTGTGTGTGTGTGTGTGCGTGAGTGCGTGCGTGCGTGCGTGCGTGCGTGCGTGCGTGCGTGTGTGTGTGTGTGTGTGTGTGTGTGTGTGTGTGTGTGTGTGAGAAGTGAGTCACACTCGGTCAGATAACAGCACAGCCAGGGTTTGACCTGGCATTACTCCTTACCCAGGCTGAGACACCTTCCCAGTGCTGTCCCAGTTCTTGCCTAGATGTTGAGTACAGGGTGGATTCTGGCCAGAGTCAAGAGTCTATGACTGAAGCTCAGTCCCACAGGCAGGTTATACATAGGGTATGGCTTGTGCAAGCTATAGCACCCACTGTGGGGTAAAGACTGGCTGTGAAATACTCACCTTGCCACCCTCTTGGCTGCCAATGAGACCCCAGCAAGTAACTGACTGCTTACACTTCCTGTCCTTTCTTGCTACCACCTAGCCTTCCCTGTCACCTGAGAAGGCCCTTGGCTCTCTCCCTGCCTTTCGTCCTCTAAACAGTGGCTCTTCCAGAGTTCCTGACTGGTCTCTGGCTGCGGCCACCATCCTTCTCTCTCATAGTCTCTTCCAACCTTACACCTCCTAACCCTTTTCTACCTAGTGGCCAGATAGCCTGAAACCTCAGGTCAGCTCACATCACCAAATCCAAACCTCAAGCTCACAGAACCCCGCTCCAGCCTCCCTTTAGACCACTTGTTTTTACTGTTCTACAGCCCGCTCCATTACTGTCCTCTATTTCTTGAACACACTGATTCCTTCGGGCCTTGGGGCTTTGCTGGACCATCTTCCTGGAGCCCTGTTCACCATGCCATCATACTCCTGCCTCTCCTGTGACCAGGACATAGTTCCATGCACTGTCCCTGAAGCACCAACTATCCATAGCTACTTTGCAATCTACAACTGTTGTAAATCTTATTTTACTCATGGCCCTCAATGTGTCCTAAAACTACTGTGTATTTCTGGAGCTACACATCCTCTGTGGAGGTGGGGACACCTGTTGGCCTGGCTCACCCATGGGAGTGTAGGTGGTTCTTAAAAATATTAGCTGGATGAAAAAAATGACATGGCACCAAAGTCCAGTAAGTGGAAGGGTAGGCGTCCTTGTGAGCCTTCTGCTGTGGGCCCTCCACAGCCCACTCACCTGAAAGTACATGAACTTCATGAGCTTGGTGACCTCCGGCTCCAGCACTTCCACTGTCTTCTCGTAGATCTCTACCCTGTTGGGCTGTTCATTGCACTTCACCTGAGAATGTGAGAGGAAAGTTCACCATCCAGGCTCGCAGCTACTGTCTCATGAGACTGGTCCGTAGTTCACACGTGGCACCTCGTCATGGGTGATAATGAATATGGTCACCCTAGTGAGAGGGGACTGTAGAAGACTGGCAACCCTAGAAATGATCCCTGGACACTGGCTGCAGTAAGAGCCAGCTGGTCCCAACACTGGGTCCTCCTCCCTTTCCTGCTGGTCTGTGCCTTTACAGTTGGCTATCCATGTATCTATGGAGATCTGCAACATCCTCTCCCCATCCTCATGTACAAGTGGTGAGCCGGTCTGCTCTGTCCTTGTTATGCTGTATGCCTGGAGCAAAGCTCCAAAACCACATCCAGGTGAATGATGGCTACCCGAAGCTGTGCCATCCTGAGACCCGCTTCCCCTGCCCAGTGCTTTTAGTCAGCATATAACCTTAGTACCACATGGCAGATGTTCTTTGAACACACACACACCAAGCCTAACAACAGGATGGCTGGGTGTGAGCAAACACATTTTTTTCTTTAGATAGTGTCTCACTATGTAGCCCACACTGACCTGAAAACTCAAGGTCTCCCTGACTGTTACGTGTTGGGATTACAGGTGAGTACCACATGCATTGGACAAGAACTATCTTTTATGGTTATCAATGGCTATATAACTTCCAGTACGTCATTACATGGACAAGTGATGCAATCGCATTCTACCATTACCATTATAAACATTAGAAGGACTAAGGTGGATCTCTGGAATTACCATAAGAAGGTGGCTACCACAGGGGACAAGCAAAAAGGTCACAGTAAAGTGATTTGATGCCTGTTTTATTTTTGCTTGTTTTTGCACTGCTGGGGAGAGAATCTGGGCCTTGAACCCCAAAACCTTGGATATGTTTTGCAATGCTTTGCCACTGAGGCACAACTCAAGTTTGGTCCCTTTTTCCAGAAAACAAAATTCTGAGGCTGGCCAGATGGCTCAGCAGAAAAACACACTTGCTTTCAAGTCTGAATGGGACAGACCCAATTCCTGCATGTTGTCCTCTGACTGTTACAGGCACACCCCATTGTACATCATACCCTCCCCAGAGAGAACACATAAATGTAATAAAAAGTTTGACAAGCAGGCACATAAAATAAAAATAAAGTTAAAAAAAGAAAATTGTTTTAAAAAAAACAGTTGTTTAAAAAAAACAGGCTTAGAAAATTAGGAAATGTACAAAATTTGTCAATAATAATTGTCCCTAAATATGAGGGTTAAAAGAGAGAATGGTACCTTCTGTTTACTTTATGCATGTGGGGTTTGTTGGTTTTGTTACAATGGAATCTACTAATTAAAGGAAAATATCAATAATGATAAAAATATCTGTATTTTCAACAAGCCCATGACAGTGTAAAAAAACGAGTGGTAACAATCGGCTTTATGAAATATGTTCCTGTGATAAGAAGATCCCAAACAATCTGAAGCAATGTGCACCATGATGGTCCTGTGGCCGAACATGGGTTTGGGTGAAGGAGGGAGTGGACAGCATGTTTGCTACCTTAGACCCTCTGCAATGGCCTGGGTGGGAGGCAGCAGATGCTGCTTGTGAAATGAGATACTGTGCATAGCATGTGCTGGGAACTGTTTTTAAGACCCCGGGGACGTGGACCTTCTCAGTAGTATTACGGGAAGCTCTTTGGGTCAGAGACCCAGATTTACCTCCTGCTACCCAGAAAACTCAACCCTCTGGTTTGGGTTTGATTGGGCTTGGGGGGCAGTGACACCTCCTGAAGGGCAAAAGAGGAATAGCAAGGATGGTCTCACCTGCGGGATGGCCCGGGAGCAGCTGCGCCAGGTGTACAGCATGACCGCATACTCGTGTCCCTCCTCTAGCATTTCATTCTGAAACGGCAAAGCCCTTTCATCAGGGAGAAATGACACTAGTGTCACAGGTTTCTCAAGTCTCTATCTACAGTGCATAGGGTATGGTCTGTGGCTGGTAACAGCAGCATCACCAGGAGTCTTGTCCTCTCAGGGTGTCTGATTCTATGATTAAGAACTACATTCCAGCACACCTTTAATTGCAGCACTTGGGAGGCAGAGGTAGGTAGATCTCAGTGAGTTCGAGACCAGCCTGGTCTACAAAGCAAGTTCCAGCACATCCAGGACTATTATACAGAGAAACCCTGTCTTGAAAAACCAAAACAAACCAAAACAAACCCCCTATATTCCAGTGAAGTCCCCAGGTAACTCACATGCACCTGCCATTTAAGACCGACCTAATATGAAGTTCAGTGAAAGCCAGACAAAAGGTCACGTATTCTGATTCCTTTAGATGAAATATCCACAAGAGGTACAGCCTTAAGGACAGACAGTGGTTGATGGGAACACAGGAAGAGAGGACCCATGTGAGATTGCTAACAGTCTAGGGCACATGTATAGGGTAATGGAATTAGATGGTGGTGACAGTGGTAGAATATTGTGAAGATGATTAAATTACTCATGCATATATTTAAATCATCTCCAGTTATGGAAAGCATACCTCAAAAAAATTAGGAGAAAATAATTAGTGTTATGCTTCCTTTCCTTGTAAGTGTTTTTATCTAAGGAAAAATGAATTTAAAATTTTAAATCTATTTACCTTATCCACTTTAGATTATTAGGGTAGAATCCAATTTAATTTGGAGTTTGTCACTTATTGTGATTCTATTCAATAGCAACGGTTTCAGTTCTTAATTTAGAACTTAAGTCAGCAACATGTCCCCAAGTTCAGAAACAACCAAGCCCAACCGTGGGCCTCCTGCTTTCTCTTCTGCTTGGGAACATGTGTCTAAAAGGGGAACTGACAATAATGTAGAGAACACGTGGCTGTTCTCAGCCCCCAAATGCCACAGCAGGCATAATTTCATTGGGTTTATAGAGGCTGCAGTAAGTGTCTTCAAGTACCAGGCTCTCTCTCTCTCTCTCTCTCTCTCTCTCTCTCTCTCTCTCTCTCTCTCTCTCTCTCTCTGTGGGGGGGGGAGGTGGGGGGCGCTGCAGGCACAATGTGCCAGAAGCAAGACTAAGTACCAAGATGTGCACTCTGCCCTCTGGACAGTGCAGCTAGGGTTATTGCATAATGAGCCCACGATACAAAGGTCAAGATGGCATGGTGGGAAGAGCCCTGGTTGGGATCTTGGAAATCTTGAGTTATTGATTCTTCTTAGGACCTTCTTTTATGTATATAGTATATAATACATATATATATATATATAATACATCTATTTATTTTAGAGGTATGTATCCCAGGTTACCCTTTCCAGGTAACTGAGGATGACCTTGAACTTCTGATCTTCCTGTCTCTACTTTTCAAGTGCTAGGATTATAGATATTCATCACTGCACAGTTTATGTGGTGTTGGGGATCAAACTTAGGGCTTCATGAATGCTAGGCAAACAGTCTATCAACTAAACTAATTATGTAATTTCTCATAGCAGCATCAGAAAACAAATATAATCATGTTTAGAGCCAGCCTGTCCCAGACTTGCCTATCTGAGCCTGTGACCTGGTATTTCTGGAACACCTCAGTCTGCCTGGTTCCAATTCCTTCCACCCCAAATAATCATTATCCCAGGTGGAGGTGATGATATCCAGTTTCTCTCGTGTGCATGATCATTACAGCTCTCCCCTAGGGCCACTACCCCCTGTCATGCCTCCAGCAATAATCATTTACAGAATCTCATCCAGTTTATGTCTTCCATTCGCTCCTCCATAACTCATTCCATGAGTAGTTCATGGATAAAGCATGGCTGATGCAGAGTTCTGCTCCCCTCTCTCCCAAGGTTAAAAATTGCCCACTCTATTTATTTGTTTATTTATTTATTTGTTTGTTTGTTTGTTTATTTATTTATTTATTTTGTTCATTTGTGATAGGGTCTCTAGTCCAAGTTAGCTTCAAGCTCCCTATGTAGCTGAGAAAGTGATCTCTAGTTTCTGATCCTCCTGCCTCTACCTCCCCATGGTTGGGATTGCAAGCACTTGCCACACCATGCCCAGCTTATTTGGTGCTGGATATCAAGCCAGGGCTCCGTGTGTTCTAGATGCGTACTCAGACAACTGAAACTGAGCTACATCTCCGGCCTCTGATCTGTATTTTCATTAGATGGATAAAAGCCCTCAGTTTTAGGCTCTAGTTCTAAACCTGGGACTTGACACTGTGACTCCATTTCTAGATGGTTCCTTTTGAAAGGTGATGAAACTCAAAGGACATCATGAGGGCCAGCTCTCTCAATCAGGACTGTCATCCTTATAAAAGGGAGGGGGGATGGGTACACATAGAAACATCAAGCATGCAGAAGTTTGTATGGAAAGAGCCAGGGTAGTCAAGGAGTCAGCAGGAGAAATCAGCCTGCTGACCCTGGTCCAGGAGTCTCACCTTCTAGGGCTGGGGGAGGGAAACACCATTTAAGCTCCCTGGTCACAGCATTTTGCTACAGTGGCCTAGGCAGCGAATATGATCTCCATGTATAGACTCCTTACCTCATTCTCCATAAATGGTATCGACAGTACCCCCTCCCATACACACACACTCCAATTTTGGGCAGTCTCTGAGAATTCTCTTTGCTGAGCTGATATTCACCTGATGTCCCCTTCCCCATCTCATCTCTGACTGCTACAATCCTATGTGACATAAAGGGAACCACAGAAAGATGTTAGGACTTCCCAGGTTTATGCAAGGACTTACTAGTTGTAGGAACACAGCAACTTGTTTATTAACGTCTTCAGACCTCAGTCTTCTCATCTGTACATTAGGTATAACGATCCCTTTGCAAGCCCTGGGGTTATTATGGGGTTCTGATGATATCACACAGCAGATTGCCCTGCCTACATTTCAAAGAGCAGTGTGCACACACCCTATCATTACCCTCTCAGAAGGCTGTACTCAGAAGCAGCTTCCTCCACTAAGCTTCCTCCAGTCTCCTCAAGGCCCCGTTTCAAAACTGCACTCTGAACTTTTAGCATGACATTGAGTGTTTTATACATTTTTATTTGCCTGCAAAGAATAGTCCAGAGTGCCAAGCTATGCCACCAGAGTTCCAAATTTAGAACTACCACCCATCAGTTGTGAGACCCAGAATCAATTTCTTACAGTTGAGAGGCTCCAATTGAGGCCAACTGAAATATCGGGGCTACCAATCACTTGCCTCATACGGTCTGTATGAGGATTAAATGAGACAAAGTAGCTGCATAGAAAAAAATGTTTGTTTGACTTGTCTCTTCCCCACTTGGCTCACTCAAAACTGAGACTGGCCCCAGACTAATTCTCGAATCAGCTCACAGCAGACACACAATAGTCAATGAATGAGTTGGGTCTTTAGAACATAATCCACACAGTGAGAAGGGTCCAGGGCGGGGGCCTTTGGACAAGGAACCCAGAATTCTGAAAACTTCACTGTAGATAAAAAGAGAGAGGAGAAATCACCCTCTTAGGGTCAGACCCTGAGAAGGAAAACAAATGGCTCCATTTATGAATGATTTAGGCTAGCAGCTCCCTTGAATCAATAAATGACATTTTCCAAAGCCACCTCACTTGCCATTTTTTTTGAGGGGGGGGTTTCAGACAGAGTTTCTCTGTGGCTTTGGAGGCTGCCCTGGAACTAGCTCTTGTAGACCAGGCTGGTCTCGAACTCATAGAGTTCTGTCTGCCTCTGCCTTCCATGTGCTGGGATTAAAGGCATGTGCCACCACCACCAGGCCTCACTTGTCATTTTTATAAGGATATTTTTTTCCTTGTCAAGTGACCAAACAATGTCCGCCCCCATCCCCAAATCTGTGTACATAAAAAGCCCTGGCCTTGGGGAAGTGAGCAGTGGGGTTCAGATGGGCCTACAGTGAGCAAGATGAGCAAGGCATGGAGTATGCCCCAAGGCATAGAGAGGGGATGGGTCTGGGTTCCAGAATGGACTTCCATAACCCAGCTCACTAAGGCGGAGCATATTGGGGTAGCTAAGCCCAGGCCTGCTGTGGGGAGCTGCACATGGTTCCTCCTGCGTCAGCAGGGTGTGAGTCTGCACATGTGGGTCATGGAGACTTACCATGCTGGAGTGGACCGTTGCCTGCTCAATGTACCTTGCAATGCCCGTGACAAATGCATTCCTGTCTTCGAAGTTCGTGTCAAAGTTAGCCTATCGAGGTAGAGGACAGAAGGGGGCACTTGATTATTGGAAAACACATCTAAGCTGGCTGGATGTCTAGGGAGTGAACAGCCACCAACAAAAATCACAAGCTTTCTGTGGAAATCTACTGCCCATGGCTTTCAAATATTACCCCTTAACACCTCAAATCAGCTGAGGGCCAATGGGCAGCACCTATTTTTCACAGGTGACCGGTTTCGCTCAACCAAGCCTCAGAAGTAAATGTTTAATTCCGAATTGACTCTTTTTAATTCCAGTTAGTTGGGATTAACTAATAAACTTGGCCAATTTATTCTTGTGAAAAGTGCCTTAAAATTAATCTGGTTTATATGCTTGTTGTGATGAATAAAAGCCCCAGCACAAGGAAAGCATACTTCCAGCAAACTATGCAAGTCCAAACAGCTGCTAAAAGTCAAGGTGTGCATGGCTTTGATCCAGCCATTCATACACACGTGCCTCAGGGTGCCTGAGGGTGCGCAGATGTAGCTGTGTCAGCCAGCACACAGTTTTTACAATGAAACAACCACCTGGAAACAATGAAACCAGCCAGCAAAAGCTGAAGTAGATGACAGTCTTTCTGTACAATGGGCTGGAAGAAGCATGAGCTGCTTGAACGTAAGGTGGCATTACCACAGCACTGATGTCCAACGATATCCATAGAAGTGTTTGCTGCTGTGATTTTTGAGACAGAGGCTCTTTCTGTAGCCCAGGCTAGCCTCGGACTCACCGCAATCCTTTTTCCCCAGCTTCCAGAATGCTGGGATTACATCTGTGAGCCACCACGCCTGGCTCCACAATAAATGTTAAGGAAAAGATGAATCAGGACAGTTTTTCTATATTTACATTTAAATACATATCATGAATTCCTGTTTTTAGTAAAAGAAATAGTTCATATACCATATATATCTACTAAAACAAAATGCCTATGTATACAGAGAAGGGTATATCAGTATAAGACATTTATTTCCATGCTGTACTTTTCCATTTTGTTAATGATGAAAATGTTTCCCTATAAAACTAAAATCAATATATACTTATATAATTAAAATTGTAATCTGTGTTAAAATCTACAAATACATCAGATTTAGGAACTGAATATTCAAGTATGTGAAGATTCATTTAACTATTGAGTGAAATGAAAAACATAGAATTATACTTAGTCATAGTTCACCATCCAAGACTTATCAAAAAGGTCTAATACAGCCCCAATTTCCAAACTAACACATTCCTTTTTAACATGGCATTCAGCCTGGTACACCCAGACAAGGGGCTTTGGCCAGGCTGCTTCCAGGTGCATGGATGCCCTCCTCACTAGGCCTGCCAGGGTCATAGCTCTGTGTAATGGGATGGTGGCTTATCACCAGATCTGATTTAGGGCCAAAGCAAATAACTGTGATCCACTTCCCTGAGCCACTGGCTGCTGTGTGGACTTGTGTGAGCTCTTGCCATACATATTCAGGAAAAGCAATTATCCAGGCAGGCTCCAGAGGCTTCCAAATTGTGATATTTAATTCATGAGCTTAGGGATGCCATAACCTGGGTGATGCAACAACAGGAACAGCCCAGAAGGAATTTAGGGTTAGAACAGATCAACAAACGCTCCCTAGGGGAGGGACATGAACCTGGCACACATTTATTAGTTAATCTATTCCTTCTGCTGGGTTCTTATAGTGCATAGGAGATCCATCAGCTCCTGCCCTTTCACCTTCCCTACACTCCAGGGCAGGTCCTCTTAGAGGAACTCTAGAATCTAGGTTTCTCCATTGCATGCTGCCATTTCCATTACCTGGTACATGATGGAGGATGGCGGGGGCTCGATGCATGGCTGCTGGTCTGGGAGGGGCAGTTCCTCCAGCAGGTCCACATTGGACAGGGCATCTTCCAAAGTGACGTGGGTGGTCATGACTGCGGTGTCTGTCTTCCACGCTGATAGGGAGGAAGAAAAGGACAAGGGAGAATTTCAGGGTCCTCCAAATATTTCCTTTGGCCTCACCCTATCCAAACTCCGTGTGGAGAGTGGAGAGGGTTAAGAGTCATGTAGGCTACTCTCACAGATGTCTTCTATCTACACCTTTAAAATTTGAGGATCAGGGCTGGTGAGATGGCTCAGTGGGTAAAGCACTTGCCGCTAAGCCAGATGACCCAGAGTTCCATCCCTGGGACCCACACATGGTGAAAGGAGAGAAAAGATTCCCCCAAGTTGTCCTCTGACCTGCACACACCCACCTTAACATGAAATGCCACAATACCACATCATGAACACACATAAATAATAAATATCTTGGCTGAGCCTTACCACAACCATTTTCTACCGGCATGCAGAGTTGGATTCTGCCAACACACAAGCAGTAAAGAAACACAGCTCTGAGAAGTAATGTGACACCCACACAGTCAAGTAAGCAAGGGTAAAGAATCTGGATTGATGCTGGGCATGGGGACACAGGCCTCCTGTCATAAGGACATTCATCAGTTCCTTTCTTAGATACCGGTACAGGATAAATATCCATGACTGAACAGCCAGGACAACCAAGGAGACCTACACCTAGATTTTATAGGCTAGTTAAGCAGGGTCTGTACAGTTGTCAACTCCTGCAAACCAGCCTGCTTGAAGCAATGGTGAAGCTGCAGTGTGTCCCTTGGTCTGAGGACATTTTATGAATCACGCCAAAGCAATCAGCCCTTAATAGATATTTCTGTGTCTTGAACCCAGGCAGAATGCGGCTGGTTGGAGGGAAACTGCAAGGCAGTGAAGCAGAAAGGACTGAGCAGGGCAGTTAACCAACTCAAGTTAGTTGCTATTTTAAGAACACAGCACTGTGCAAGCAGAAGATTCATTTTGTAAACCCCAAATTACATGCGAAATTAAAGACTTATAATGTATGATTTAGTGTATAAATTGGGTTCCCACAAGTAGCCTCCAAAAATGATATGCTAAATCAGGTGTGGTGATGCTTGCATGCAATCCTAGCACTTAGGAGACTGAGGCAGAGGACTCAATGACTTTGAGGCTAGTTTGGGTTACATAGCAAGTTGAAGGCCTGTCTGGTTACAAAGTGAGACTGATCTCAAACTGCATCCCCCCAAGTGAAACAAAACCAACAACATGGTGAGAGCATCAACAGTGCAGATTAGAATCCCCCAAATCACTCCTTTGAAAACTTATAAGCCCACAAAACTACTCACAACTATGGAGTGATTCAAACAGAAATGGTAATTACTTAGGGAATCTAGTGTCCTCTTACACACACACACACACACACACACACACACACACACACACACACACCTTAAAGGAAGTAGAACTCATTTGCCCCATGCTGCACTCAAACACTTAGATCAAGAACTCAATCCCAAAGACACGGGGGCTGGAGGAGTTGGTCACTACAGAGACAGAGACAAAATAAAACAGTAGTGGTCAACAACAACAAAAACCAAGATGAGTCGTACAGGAAGGTGACTACATGAATAGAAAGAACACACAGAGAAGGGGCACTGTGTAAGCCCAGCACCATAGCAGGGGAGTATGGTTTAGGCCTGAGGGCTGGAATCTCTCAGTATCAGGGATTGTGGTGTCCTGTTTTTAGGAAAAACAGTGTCTGATGCCAGGCCACTTGGGGACCTTTGACATGTAAATGTGGTCTAGAGGCTGCAAAGAGCTGCAAAAAGCTGGAGTGCATGGCTGCAAAGAGGTGGAGTCTATACCCAAGGTCACACTGCCAAGGAATATTCCTTCAAGTCCAAGGTTGGGAGAGCAGATGGGGGCTGGGCCGCTGCAGAGCAGCTGACTAGAATTCACACTCCACTGAGTTCTCAAACATACCTTCTGGGCATGTACCCTGCCAATGACAGAGCCAGCTTCCAGCGAAGACACCTGGGGAGCTCAGCAGCGACCTACCCCTCTGCCTGTCTTCTCATCCGTACTCAGAATTCTAAGTGTGATGCTCAGGCCTCCCTTCTTCCTTGCATTACTGTTTTTATTCATATTTTAAAAATTATGTGTATGCATGTGGGCCTGTGTGTGGGTATGTGTACATGTGTGCAGGTGCTGGTGGAGCCCAGAAGAGATTATCAGGTCCTCTGGAGCAGGAGTTACAGGCAACTGTGAGTCTCTAAATGTGGGTGCTGGGAATTGAACTTGGGTCCTCTACAAAAGTAGTAGGTACCCCTGACTTATAAGTCATCTCTCCAGCCTTTCTTACATTTCTGTTAAGTCCACTTGAGTAAGGGATGATGATTTATAGGGTATATGATCTACAATTACAAAGCCCAACAATTCCCTTCATTATGTCAAACAATAATAATAAGCCTTTCTCGGTGCTAGACATTGCCAGGGTTTACCTGTTTGCACAGCTTATCGGTCACATACTGTGGGGACCCTACTTCATAGAGGAGTAGCACTCAGTGTTTAGAAGCACAGCATTAATGGGTTTTGGCTCCACTTGTATGAGAATCACACAAACAGCTATATCAATATCTGCCTGGGATCCACCCCTAATACCAAGATGACATCCTTTAAAAGCATACTGTTTCATTTGCAGTAAGAAATTCAGACTGCAATTACTGATCAAATTCTTATGACCACCATGCCACTGGCCAGCTTGCTGAGAAGCTGGCCCTTGATCATACTGTTGGTTGGTGTGTAAAATATTCAGCTGTGGCTGGGCAGGTGGTGCAGTTGCATGCCTTTAATCCCAGTGCTTAGGAGGCAGAAGCAAGTGGATCTCAGTGAGTTCAAGGCCAGCCTGGTCTACAAAATGAGTTCCAGCACAGCCAGGACTGTTACACAGAGAAACCCTGTCTCAAACAACAACAACAAAAACCAAAACAAAAATAAAAACAAAACAACAAAACAAAAAACAGAGGAACTAAAAAATTTCAATTGTAATAGAATGAAAAATGCAAACATCCATCACCACAGGACTGCTGGAGCCCTTCACAGCGAAAGCCTGGCAGCAGTAAGACACAGCAGCAGCAAGCCCGAGGATATATGGTGTGTGTGTGTGTGTGTGTGTGTGTGTGTGTGTGTGAGCGAGCCACATGATCCCATTTATCCTATAGGAGAATGCATATACATATACAAACACATTTATTGAGACAAAGACTCAAGGATGGGCTACATAAAGACTGTTGAGCTTTGAGGAAGGAGGAGAAAGAAGGGTGGGGCCTACAGAGGCAGAGAAACAGCTTAGCATTTCTTGAATATACCTGGTTTTTCATTATTGTAAAATAAGGTTTAAACTTAAAATGCAAATCCCTAACAAGGAATAAAAGGAAATAAATGAACGTGTATGTGAACAGCTTGTTGGTACAGCCACACAGAAAGGAACTGTTCCAAGTAAGTGATTCTATGATTTGGATGTGTGCATGTGTGTGCGTGCGTGCGTGCATGCGTGCGTGCGTGCGTGCGTGCGTGTGTGTGTGTGTGTGTGTGTGTGTGTGTGTGTGTGTGTGTGTGTATGCTTATGAAGGCCAAAGGAGAACACTGGATCTCTTACTCCCTTTCTTTTTCTACACTACCTTGAGACAGGGTCTCTCACTGAACCAGGGGCTAGGCTGACGGCCAATAAACCTCAGAGATTCTCCTGTCTCTGCCTCCCACAGCACTGAGATTATAGAGATTCACGACCCTGGCTTTTTATGTGAGTCCTTGTGTGTGGCAAGCGCTCCTACCCACAGAGCCATCTCTCCAGCCTCTAATTCAGTAATCTGATGGTAGATCCTGTTGAGACACATCCTGAGAATGACAAAAATAAGATAAGGGGAAAAGAAAGTTAAAAAAACAAAAACAAAAACAAAAACAAAACAACTTATTCAGGCAAGGTAGTGCATGCCTTTAATCCCAGAATTCCGGAGGCAGCAGAGGGGATCTCTGAGTTTGAGGCCAGCCTGGTGACAGAGTGAATTCCAGGACAGTCAGAGACACACAGAGAAACTCTGTTTTGAAAACAAAACAAAACAAAAACAAAAGCAAACTTACTTTACTTTCAATGCCATACTGGTGTATTACTGTGACATGTTTGGATGTATTATGAGGAAATAAGTGGCTATGAGATATGCTCCTGGTATTGTTGAGACTAAGACATTCTCCTTAACGTGACTAAAGATACATACTTAAACTAAAGAGAGTCATTAAAAACCAAACACCACAGGAAGTTACTGTGGTCTGAAAGAAAATGGCTCCCAAAGGGAGTAGCACTGTTAGGAGGTGTGATCTTACTGAAGTAGGTGTGGCCTTGTTGGAGGAAGTGTGTCACTGTGGGGGCAGGCTTTGAGGTCTCTTTTGCTGAAGCTTCCTCAGCATGACACTGAGACCACTTCCTGTTGCCTGCAAGATAAAGGACTCTCAGCTATTGCTCCAGCATCATGTCTGTCTGCATACCACCATATCCCACTATGATAATAGTGTACTGAACCTCTGAACTGTCAATGAGCCACCCCAATTAAATGTTTTCCTTTCTAAGAGTTGCCATGGTCATGGTGTCTCTTCACAGCAATAGAAACCCTAAACTAAGACATGATGGTTAGCTTTGACTGTGGGCTTGATATGACACAAAATCACCTGGGAGTAAAGTCTCAATGATGGATTGTCTCCATTGAGTTGGCCTGTAGGCATGTCTATGGGGGACTGTCTTAACTGAGTTGACTGTAATACTTAGGGGAAAACAAAAACCAAATAAAAATAAAAATAAGAAAAACCACTGGAAAATGAATCCTGACTGCAAACTTGCTACTATCAATAAAACTGCTTTGTTTTTTTGTTTTGGTTTTGTTTGGTTGTAATGTAGTACATTTTAAAACACAATTATGTTTTAAAAGTGTTCCTATGATGGCTCGGAGGTTAAGAGCACTGACTGTTCTTCCAGAGGTTCTGAGTTCAATTCCCAGCAACCACATGGTGGCTCACAACCATCTGTAATGAGATCTGGTGCCCTCTTCTGGTGTGCAGATATACATGGAAGCAGAATGTTGTATACATAATAAATAAATAAAATCTTTTTTAAAAAAAAGTGTTTCCTAGAAATATCTACTGAAATAGGAACAAAGTGATACAGGGGTTTACTTCCTAATAATACAAGATGGGGAAGAATAAAACAAAATCGTGGGCAAGTAAGGCTGAGTAGGTAAAGGAGCTTGCAGCCAAACCTGAGGATCTGAGTTTGATCCCAGAGTCACGGAATTTGTGTTTTGACTTTAAATATAATTTAAAAGCTCAGCCAAGAGTAAGGACTGTTGGTGCTCTATGATGCAGGGATTTCTCCTGTCCCTCTCAACTGGATGTCTGTCTGGAACTTTCTGTAAAAGCCTCTATCTCAGAGTATCAGCGCCCAGTTCCTATTGGAATTCCCCTCTCCCTTCCTCCCTGACCCCCACTCTCATCTATCACTATCCTTCCTCTCACCTTCCCCCTAAAACCTGGGGTTCCTCAGGACCTCATAAGCTTCAGAAAGCATTTTTTTTCAAGAATAACCCTTAAGGCTTTTCCCTTCAAAATATCACCCCGTAGTCTCCTTGAAGGAAATCAGTAAGTGGGCTGCCTAATAAAGCCAACAAATTAAGAGTCTTTTGTTTACATAACACAGCCTTTCTTTTCTCCTTGGAAATACAGTTTCTGCAATGGCTCTGCCTCTGTAGATCATCCGCTGCCTAAGGGAGATGGAAATCAGACGTTTTTAGCTCAAGTGCTGGAAGTCAGTGCCAAGCCACATCAATAAGAAAGAAGGATGCTCTAGAAACTGGAACAGAGGTATACGTGAAAACAAGCATGCCTTTCCTGGCCCGGGAAGACAGCCTGTTATGCAACCTCCCACGTGTGAATAATCCCACGTGTTCAGTCCAAGCACATGTGGCTGTTCTGTCATTTTGAAAAGGAGAATAATAAATCGTTTTTCAGATTCAGTGTTTTCTTGAGGCCTGGTTTACCTCATGAAGCGGCTGTCTCTTCAACACGAGGGTTCGGTATAGGTCATTTATTTCAGTATCTTCACAACCAACCCAAAGACAGTGGCCTGGCTGCCACAAGATAAGCAGTAGCTCTGGGTTCATAAGTAATTTCCTTCTAAGTGGGGAAAAAGGGCCTCTAAGGCTGAGATGACTGACAGACCACAGTGTGACAGGGTTGGTCCTGGCACCAATGCATGATGGGAGCTAGAACCTGGCTTTGGAAATGCAGGTTCTGCCTGCCATTCATGGCTAAAGCAGGATCTCACAGCCATACTTCTTTTTACTTTCTGGAAGGAATGAGAAAGTAAGGCAGTTTTACCAAGGTGGACTAGCAGTGAGTGGGGCTGAGCCTGGGGCTAAACCTGTCACTCAGCACTGAATAGTCACCGGACCATAAGCTTGTGATTTAACTAACCCCTTGGGACTCCAGATTCCTTATTAATAAAAGGACCACATTTTATAATAATGCCTGTCTTTTGTTCTGAGCATTTTTTACCTTGACAGCATGTAGAATACTTAACAAGGCAGCCTGGACCAGATCAAGCATTCAGGAAATAGTGTCAGAAGATAAAAGTATAAATTATCAGTTTACTGAGCTCTTACTCACAATTGATGAATCATGGCAGCCCCCACTCTCTAAAACAGATGGAGAGCTCTCTTTACACAAGTGCAGAACACCAACTAAGGTAGGAGCAGAAAGATAAATCACACACACACACACACACACACACACACACACACACACACACACACACACACACACACACACGAACCCTGTCAAGGTAGAAAGTTTTCTCAGCCCATAATGTGTTTGCTGTGCAAACCTGGAGACCTGGGTTCAATCCCCAGAACCCACACAAAGGTCAAAGGTGAGACCTCCCACGCACAGTTCACAGATGTGAGCACATACACACATACTCTCCTAGTTTGCTTTCTGTTGCTATAAAAGCACTCTGACCAAAAGCAACTCAGGGAGAAATGAGTTCATCTAACCTTACAGGTTACAGATCATCATGGAGGGAAGCCAAGGCAGGCAGGCACTCAAGCAGGAATATGGAAGCAGGAAGTGAAGCAGAGACCACAAGGAACGCTGCTTAAGGGCTTACTCAGCTACTTTTCTTATAAGGCCAGGCTCACTTGCCTAGGGATGACACCACCCACCCTGGGCTGGGGCCTCCTACATCACCTGCCTAAGGATGGTACCACCCACAGTAGGCTCCTACATCACTAGCAATTAAGAAAAAGCCTAACAGACTTGCACAGGCCAATCTGATGAGGCAATGCCTCAGTTGAGGTCCTTCTTCCCAAGTGACTGTAGCTTGTATCAACTGAAAAAACCAACACACACACACACACACCCTACTAATTTCTTTAAAAAAAAAAAAAAAGACTGGTTTACATCAGATTACTTTTTGAAAGGTTAAAGCAGAAGGGCCTTCCTGATTGTGCTAACTCAGCTACACTGGGATCTCCTGTTTTCAGAAAATTAACAATAACAAGGGGCTCAAACTAAAGCAATGGCTTCTCATTGATCCCCATTGAGATTCATGGTGTGTTAACCATAGAGCAGATAAACACTGATGAGATTTTCCTATCCTTGCCCCAAGGCATTGTCGCTAAGATGTCAATTCTGTATGGTTCTTTCATCTTGATTTCCCATCACCACAGTCCCACAAATTCAGGAGGGCAGCTACTATGTAATGTTTTTCTCAGGAGGTCACCATTACTAAGAAATAATCGGTTTCATTCATGTTAGTGATTGGCTGACACCCAGTACACAGGATATCTTTCTTTCTGGTTCCATGTTCTTTTAGGCCATGTTTGGTTTTGTACCTTTTTGGAAAATGCTAAGCTCATCACCATCCTCCCAGTTTGGCTGCTTTCCCCTTCCTCAGGACCAAAACTCTCCCAAGTCAGAAAGATTAGGAAACTGTCATTTGGGAGATCCACAAACACCTAGAGGCCAGGATATTTTCCCCACTTATCCAGTTACCCAGCTAGAGGATACATACACAGATGTCCACAGGCATACATATACATATATTATATAAGCACATACATTTATACATGTGGAAAATATTATGTGAATGTATGTTAAAGTAATAAAACATTTCAAGGGAGATGGTCCCATTAGGATAAAATGGAATAGCATTTGAGTGAGCAAAACCCAAGGGTACAGTCTACTTTTCCATCCTGGGTATAGCAGAGTGTGGCAGGAAGCTGTGTGGGCATAGAAAGTGGCCATGGCAGGGTACAGCTCCATGGAGACCAGTGCCCTGTGGAGCAGAGCCCCTTCAAACCTCAAAACCAGCTGAGCAGGAAAAGTGATTATTCATGTTCATCTTACAGGCATTCCAGAGTGTGCCTAGTGCATTGGGTATAAAGAGTTCTGCAGGAACAGTCTACATAGACAAAGGTCAGGGTTCCCAGCTGTCAAACCTTTGGGATCTCTTGGAGCTGCTTTTAGGGGCTAACCTACATTGGGGATTATTAAACTTTTTCTCCTATGATCTCTTTTAAGCCAAGAAATGTTGACACAACTATAGGTATATACACACATAAAACAGGTATGCAAATCAAATGTTTACTGCTAATAAACCATAAGGAAATTTATTTTAAAACAATTTCTTGATATATATATCAATGATATGAGGGAGGGGGCTAGCCAGTACCAGATTTAACGGGGAAAATGGAACACTCTCCCCCAGGACCAAGATAGGCCACCTGCTTTTACCTTTCCTAGTCAGTGTCATACTAGAGAGTCCAGCTGCAAAAGAAAATTAAATAAAAGGATCCAGATTAGAAAGGAAGATGAAAAAAAAAAAAACAAAAGGAAGGAAGCTGTGGGGCGAGGGTGAAATGTCTGAGCAGGTAAAGGTGCCTGCTGCCAAGCCTGAGGCCCTGAGTTCAGTCTCTGAGACCCACAAGGTAGAAGGTAAGAACTGGTTCTGGCTGGTTGTTCTCTGACCTATGGCACACACAGTCATAGAGCTCAAGAACAAACAATAAATATATAAAATACAATACAACTAAATGTAAATGAACATTCATAGCAACTTTATCTACCATAGTTCAGAAGTATAAGATATAAGCACTCCAAATGTCCGTTAGCAGACAAATTGGTACCACTGTACATGATATCATTCGGCAATAGAAAGGACTTTAGCCCAGATACATGTTATGACCCTGAATGCACACAAGAGCCAGTGAGAACATTCTGCTAAAACAAAAGGCACCACAATGTGTGATTCCATTTATACAGTGTGTCCAGAAGATCTATGTAGACACGAAATGGACTTGCAGTTGCCTAGGACTGGGTGTGGGTTTGGACGGAATCACTGGTACTACTTAACGGCACGAGGTCTCTTTTGGGGATGCCGAACAGGTTCTAAAATTATCTGAGATTGTGGTTGCCCAGGTTTTGTGAGTTACTACAAATTAAGGAAGTGTTATGGTTTAAACGGTGAATGGTCAACTACTCTAACTATGGCTTAACAAAGTTAAGACACCCACTCCCAAACTTAGTATTTTTATGAGCCCATAGGTACAACATAAACAAGTGGGGTACAGAGCCAGCCAGAGATGGAGCAGGAGACAGTGGGAAGGATAAACAGAGGAACAGACATCCCTACCCTGTCCCATGGAGCAGCCCCTAAACTGGCTATTAGCCTCTCCCCAGCCTGGTTGATTGTTGTCTGTTTGAGAGGGTCTCATTAGAGTCCAAGCTGGCCTGGAGCTCACAGCAGCCCGCCGGCCTCCGCCTCCAAGCTGATGCAAATGTAGGTACACACCACCACACCCACTGCCCTACAGAGTCCACCTCACAGCTTCTGCATTTGCTCCACTCTGGGGAAAAGACTTCTCAGATGACAGGAAACCACTGGGGCAGGGGGATGATAGGTTCTGAAGTTCAAAATAGATGAAAAAAGGGAGTAGTTATCCAACAGAGTTCTCTCCCCAGTAATGCAGAAACTGGGGCCCAGACACGGCTCTTGAATGCAGTGACATGGCTGGTTTAGGGACTGGACTGGAAGAGCAATCTGGGAAGACAACGTCTGACGCAGCAACTGACATTTAACTTGACATTAAAGAAAAAAAAAATCCGATTTCCCAACGAAACACAACACCAAGTAAGAAAAGAGATCTAACGCCAGTTAGGCCTCCTGCTCTCATCCATGGTGCACCGCACCTTAATGACATAGATGTGTTACATGTGATTTGGTTAAAACAGAGATCTTAGTAAAGACGGAGTTAGGGTTGGGAGGACAGAGTGTGGCATAAGAAAATGAATCTCCAAAACAGATAAGCCCAGAATGCAAATGCAATATTAGAGACTGCATGTAGCTACTCAAAGAAATAGTCCCCAGGAGAAGCCCCACTCTGCAGGGTTGTTCTGGACTAAAAGTCCTTCAATCCTTAATTTTTCAAAAAATGTGTGCATGTGTTGCTTTGGGTGGAATTTTAAATTTGACTCTAAAAGACAACCCACAGACCTCCTTGTTATCGGTTGAGACACCTGGCCTCACTGCACTGCCTGTCCCCTGGGACCAGAAGCCCTGTCACCTGCAGAGTTTCTGTTCTCAGGGGATCTGAGGGTGGAACCAGGAAGTATACATCAGCCTCCACATGAACGTCTGCAGAAAGCCTAGCTAGCCTTCTTGTTTTTCTACAAGGAATCAGAGAAAAGGACCTTGTTGAGGCAAAGGGACTTGCCATTTCACTGGCCACTTTTCTCAGCTGCTTCTGGGGCTAGTGGGGTTGAGGAAGGCTTTTTGGTGACAACCAAAAGTAAGCAAATGCCACACACTCAGGGCCACAGTTCCCAGCCCTTTATGGAGGGGGAAGTCATCCCTCCATGGTGCCCAGCTGATTTTACCACTACTAGGGATTACAGCAGCTGCCACATGAGGAACTGCAATGAGACTTGTATTTGGGGAGGGGAGCAGGCGTTCAGAAGCTCCAGCTAAAGGAACCATCTGCCGAGGAAACCAAGAGGGGACTTTCAGGGTCAAGGGCCACGCGGTACTGGTTGATTGTGGATTCTTTCAGGGTTGGTCTCTAGGTTGGAAGATGCAGACCTTGCCTTCCTGGCCGTGGACTTGCAACCTGAACATGGCTCCATTTGAGGCTGACTTAGGCTCCCAAATCACATGCAGTGATTCTCCAAGGGGCAGCTTCTCTGTGAAATATGGAGACTGGGATCTGGAGGAAAGCATACTAGGTAAAATGCCTACTGTGCAAGCATTCAGAATAGAGTTTGATCTCCAGGACCCATTTTTAAAAAATAAAATCTGGGCCTGCTGGTTCTTGCTTCTAACACTAGTGCTGGGGTTGTGGGGGTAGGTGGGTCCTTGGGGTTCACTAGTCAGTTAGGCCTAATTGTTGAGCTCCAGGCCCATGAGAAACCCTGTATCTAAAATTAATATAATAATAATAATAATATTAAAACAAAGTGAACGACACCCAGAGGAATGACATCCATGGTTGTGTGGTTGATCTCTGGCCTCCATATGAACGTGTACACACATGCTTGTGTGGCTATACACACACACACACACACACACACACACACACACACACACACACACACAAGAAAGTATGGAGGCTGATATGCTAGTAGCCTCAACCATGATGTCAGAATCTGTGTTGTAGAAGTGGTTGCAACTCACAGCTAAAGCACTGAGGCCTACCAACAAGCTACATTTTATTGTGAATGAAGAGAGGTTTCAAAGTGTCTCCATCACATCACTGATGACACCTTTGTCCTTTCTGTGGAGTGTGGTGTTGAAGCAGTGTGAGATATTGATCATGTGACCACTGTACCTCACATGTACTTCAAAAAGAAAGAAAGAAAGAAAGAAAGAAAGAAAGAAAGAAAGAAAATGGAAAATCCCAAGCAACCAGTTAAGAATCCCTATATTTTATTTTCTCTCCTTGGGCCTTTCCAACCCGTAGGCAAATGATTCTGATGCTAGCTGGGACATTTACCTCCATATAAGGGATATTCTTAAAGCCACACTTCCGCAGCTTGGACCATCTGCACAGGGTGGCCAGAGTGTACAGGGTCATCAGTCTGTTCAAGGACATCCTGGCTGTGTGCCTTCGCTCAAACTACTGCCATGGCTCTGTGGCTTGTTCCCTCCTCTTCTCAAATCCTACCCTTGTCAAGGCCCAAGTCTAGATCAATATTCTGAATGCATAAGGAAAAGGTGGTTTACGTATGCAATGAAATAGGTTTTTTAAGGCATAAAAATGAAATCATGTCATGCGAAGAAAAATGGATGCAACTGGAACTCATTATATTGAAAGAATTAAGTCAACTCTCAGAAAAGACAAATACCACATGTCGTCTCTCCATCTATGGGTTCTAGGTTTCATACAGATGCATAAAATCTCATACGGACAGATAGACATGAGAGAAGCAAAACTGTCTGGAGGAACAAAGGGCAAATGTGGAGGAGGGGAGGAGAAAGGGGATGAGGAGTAGGGCAGAAATATGCTAGAAGTATGTTATATACTTGCATGAAAATGGCCTTACACAAGCCGGTTTAATACAACAACAATAAACAAGCCGACCTCTTCCACAGCAGAGCTCATGGCTAGAACCCATCATTTCCTGTCCCATCACAAACTGCTTCACCCTATTACAAATTCTTCAGGCCACCACTGATGCCACAGACTTCCTTTCTGGATTTGATGCCTTGATCTATCACAGAGGGCAGGGCACGGCACTGCATAGTTCATTAATGTTTAATGATTTGTTTTCTGCATGAGCCAATGACCCAAATTCATGTCCTCTGGTTAAAATAAAAAGAAAGGAAATTGAAAATATATCATGGTCCCTCGAGGCACCCTATCTATCATCTAAGAGTCTAAGAAAACTTCTGTAGATAATCCTTCCACCCTATGTCCCTACTGTGCATTGTAAGAAGTGACACCGTCATCTCTTTCCCACATGGAGCTATGACAGAAATAGAGGCTGAGGGGAAACTTTCAGATTTTAAACGTTTAGATTTTAATTCTTACCTCACTATTCACACTTTGTTGAATTCAATCCTAGAGCATCACATTTTAAAAGCACAAATTGAAAAGAGTTCTCAGAATCCCTCGGCACTGAGATAATGAGTCTCAGTAATGAGGGTCTGCCCTGCATGTTCTTTGATCTCGTGAGCATTCAGGGAAAGCTGGGCAATTTTCAGTCAGCCCCAACTTGTTTCTTAATCCTCCAAGAGGAAACTGGTCCAAACTCAGGGAGTCTCTGGAAGTTTCCTAATCAGGCCACCACCTTTATTTTCTGTGGAAAGCCTCCAATCCTGTCATAGTTACTCGTCACTGTCGTGTGACAGGATTTAAACTCTGAAAAGTCTACTCTCAGTATTGAGTGAGTGGCACCATCCTGTGGGCCTCAGTCACAGAATAAATAAAAAGGAATAATTAATAATAATCATAATCATAATAAAAAGCTGAGCACTGGCATTCATCTTTCTCTACTTCCTGACTGGGGCTGCAATGTGATCAGCTGGTTCACGCTCCTGCTGTCATGATGGGCTGTCCCCCTTTAAACTGTGAGCCAAAAGAAATGCTTTCTTAAGTTGCTTTTTGGGTAATTTGTGACAGCAATAAGAAAAGTCACTCACTTGAAAACTATACAAAACTTCCTCCATTCCACCTAGAGATTGAAGTCTGAGAACCTCCACTCCGAGACGACGGGCCACTGAGGCCAGCACCCAATCAAAAGGCCCCACTAACCAGGTCATCACTGGGTCTCTTCCTCTGGAAGGTTCTATTCACTTATCCCTGTCATCACACTGCTGCAGAGCTGACATGAGGCTTTCAGAATGCCACCCAGGCAGAATGAGCCCTTCAAGAAAACCTGCTGCACTCAACTCTGTCCTCTCAAACCATTTATCTCAATAATGTGCACCCAATTCACTTCTCCTGTCACCAGGGCCCAAGAAGCATGGCATAAGTGGATGTCTTTTGAGGCACATCACACACACACAGAGAGAGAGAGAGAGAGAGAGAGAGAGAGAGAGAGAGAGAGAGACAGAGAGACAGAGAGACAGAGAGAGAGAGTCCTTAGTACAATGGCCATAGCTACAAAGCTACTGTGCAAACTTTTGCATCCTGGGAGCAACTCTCCCCCCACCCCCAGTGAATCCTGAAGTGACTCTATGCCCTATAACCTGTGAACCACAAAGTGCCTTTCAGTTTCCTTTTGGCTCCATGGCATAGAGAAGCCACAGAGTCAACTCATAAAACAGACACTCAAACTACACTTAATAAATAGTCCCTTTAGGAATGGAGGCTCCCATCCAAAGAGCCAAGCTCAGGAGTCTCTTTCTCTTCCTCTTTCCATGACTTCTTCTTCAACTGGGGGTTCACAGACATTATCTCATCCCGGGGCTTTGGTGGTGGCAGACAGGTAACAGGATGAGCAGACTGCTTTCCATTGCTCAATTGCTGAAGTTGGAAAAGGCAATACCCATGTTAAAGGTACACACACCCCCCCCCAAGTCCACTGCTTGCTGCTCTTGTCTGTCTGTCCCAGAAGTAAAGGCAAGCTCGCCCTTGACATTTTGGTTTGGTTGCAAAATGCTGAATGCACACAGAGGAAGAAGTTCTTCCTGGACTCTGTGTGCTGAAATGTGAGAATTACCTCTGCTCGCTTACTCCCACCCCCTTCCTCCTGCCTACTCAAGTTCTACCACATTCACTTTCAGCAGCTGCCAGGTGAAGCCCTGGCCAACACCTTGTCTGATCACATGCCTTTTCAATGTCTTTGGCACACACCGCAATTGACCCGACAGACCAACTCTCCTTGAAAAAAAAAAAAAAAAAAAAAAAACAAGATTCAGTTAAGCCCCAGAGATGGAGAGGTAAGAGGGGGACTGTGAGTTAACTGTGTACATGAACCAGATTCTCAGTGATCTTGTAAATAATGCATCGCAACAACAGAGATATAAATAGGAGAGTGTTTGTGTGTCACCCGTTCTGTTCAGCACTTTCATGCATCCTTCATTTAATAAGAACATCCAAAGATGTACCAGCCCCTCCCCCACCACAGCTGGCCTCCCATTCACAGCCTGCAAGGCACATACTGCCACCTTCCCTTTCCACGAACCACCTCCAGCTACAAATACAAGGCCATCCTCTGGACCCTAGATATGGCTTTGCTTCTCAACTCGAGGAGACCAAAGGCCTTTCACAAAGGCTCCAAAGAGGTGACTGACGTCTGGTTTCGTCAACTATAAGTGAATAATTAATACTTGCCAGTAAAGAAATAGACTCATTGTTATGGTGGCCACATGGAGGCTACAAAAAGGCCATTTTGTGAAGCTCTTGGTGGAACCCTGGGGCTAACAGTGGCCCAAAGAAGCCTCTTGGAGCATGGAGGCTGAGGCTGGAATGTGAGGACAGGAGCCCTATACTGTTTTCCAGCAACATGGCTCCCAATGCTAATTAGCTTGTTGCCTATTCATCACCTAATTTAGCTTTCAGGTCAATGACAGCCTCAGAGGCCCACTGAACACAGAGGGGGCACAATAATCAGAGGGTACGTGTTCTGTTGCTGGGGCCCTTTACTAGTTGTTAAATTACTTCTCCATGTGATTTGAGCAAAAGTCTCCAAACCTAGACAGCTGTATACCCCCACCCTTGGCCTAATGCCTAAGTCATGCTTTTCTTTTCCATTTTCCACCACAGTGTGAACAAGGCAGTCTTGGGTTCCTATACAACCAGTCGGATCTGGCCAGGAAATATAATAAAGAAGCTTAGTGAGCTAATGCCACTGGCCTGGGGCTCAGCAAGCAGGAGTACCCAGAGGCACTGGCTTTGTACAAAGCAGCATGCTGTTTGTGGCTTTGTAACAGTCAGGGCAGATGGCAGTTAGCTTCAGTGAGGAAGCTATGGGAAAATTTCACACCCCACAAGTGGAGACTGGTAATCAACAAAAGCCTTCTGGTGACAGTAACCCCTGACCTATGGCTCACAAACATGCTCTCTCGTGTTCTCTTTCTCATGTTCTCTCTCTCTCTCTCTCTCTCTCTCTCTCTCTCTCTCTCTCTCTCTCTCTCTCTCTGTGTGTGTGTGTGTGTGTGTGTGTGTCTCTCTTCTCTCCCGCCCTCCCTCCCTCCTTCCCTCCATCTCTCCCCCCTCCCTCCCCTCCCTGCCCACCAGGCCAAGGGAGCCAACAGCTGCTAGATATGTCATTTTGATGACAGTATCACACCCACATCTAGCTTACATCTGAAAGTCAACCACTAGAGATAACAAATATTTTGAGTCGGACGTTGTTTCCTATTAAAATGTCTCCTAGCCTCAGCGCCCCTTCTGATCCCATGACTTCTGAGGCACCTGCTCAGCATCCAATGGGAAAACCTTTTGCATTTAGCTCTTCAAGATAAACAGCACTCACTGGCTCCTTTCTCAAGCAAGTTTGACAGGAGACAAGAGACACGGAGCATTGCATGGAGGGGGAGAAGGCTCCAGGGGGGTATGGTGGTGGAGACAACTCCCTTCAAGGACTTTACAATCCTGACTGCAGACATGAGTCTATATTTTTCATTCTACAAGGGACCGGGGGGTGCATTAAGTGCTAGGAATGGGTTCTAGCAAGGTCTGTGCCCAAGAGTAAGGCTGGTCACTTCCTGCCCTAAGGGGAAGGGGCAAGAGGTAGAAATGGTAGTTTAGGAGCCAAAAGGCTCTTGACTTGAGCCCCTGCCTGCAGTCTGTCCCCCAAGTCTTCTTGCCCAACTGTGAGGTTGTGGGCACTAAGAAACTGGGCAAGCCAAGTTCAAAGTCAGGTTCCCTGGGCTGGGAAACACCTGGACAGTCG
Organism: Cricetulus griseus; assembly: GCF_003668045.3. Lineage (NCBI taxonomy): Eukaryota > Metazoa > Chordata > Mammalia > Rodentia > Cricetidae > Cricetulus > Cricetulus griseus. The sequence continues at coordinate 60,866,302 of NC_048600.1, forward strand.
CGGCAGAAAAACCATCATTCAATTGGACCATGCTCCCTGCCCCCACTCTTAAGCACAGGCTACTCCTTCCCGTCCTGTGCACGCAGGAGGACTTCCTTCCCTGGGGGTGATATGACAATCTCTCACAACAGGCAGGTGAGCTGCTACATATGAAGGAAACCATGTCCCCAAGGATTCCATCACCCCACCTCTTCCCTCCCCCCAGCCAGCCGGCAGAGATGTGCTAGCATAGGCCAGAACGCTTGGAAGCAGGTCAGCCATGCCTCCCGGCTTATCAGAGCCCCCCTCTCTCAAACCGCGCCGCTGCGGCCCTGGCCCCGCCCGGCTCCGGTTCACCGCAGGCGCCCAGTACCCCACTGCCTGCCAGGCGGGCCCAGGCGGCTCTCGCTGGCCTTGGCGGAGTGGTGGTAGCCGCGACCGCAGAGGTGGGGACCAGCCAGAGATCTGCGGTACCAGGGTGCAGGGATGTGGCCCCCGCCTGGCTTGTAGCCCCCACAGGTGCCCATGGTCCTCGAGACTATCCCTGTCTCCCCTTGGGGTGGGTGGCTCCGGCCCAGGCCACGCACCTGCTGCTGCTGCGGTCGCCGCAGGAACCTCCGCGCTGTACTGGCGCCTCCTGGGAGACGCTCCCTGCCCAGGGCGCCCGGTGCGGCGAAGGGGAGAAGGGGCAGCGCGGGGCCTGCAGCTGGGCCTCCCGGGACCCGGGGCCGCACAGCCTCGGGCGCCAAGCCAAGCGCCCCCAGCGGGCTGGGAGAAGTGGCGCCCGCCCCTTGCGCATCCTCAAGAGCGCATCATCCGCCTAGGCAGCATTTCGACCCCGGCATCAGCCCCGACATCTCCAAGAGTCCCTTACCTGGGTCGGTGGCAGGTCCAGGGGAGGGGCCCGAGGCTACCGCAGGGCCCCGCGCCGGGGCGCAGGATGCTCAGCCCGGCTCCGCCGCTGCGCGGCCGGCCGCCGCGCCCCGCCCGCGGCCCCGCCCCTCTGCCCGCGGCGGCTCCTCCCCTGGCCACCGTGCCCGGCCCCACCGCCGCCGCTGCTGTCACACAAAGAGCCGGAAATGGTTGCGGCGAGGGGCTCCCTGCGCACCCCTGATCTGCAACCTCCTGCTCCCAAGGGCCGCGCTGGACTCTTACCTTCCGGCTTTAGAGCATTCAGCTTCCCGACTCTGGAGGTGGAGAAGGAGGAACGCCTTCTCTGCTGCTTGCCTCCATCACCAGCGACACCTGCCACCCCAGAAGGCAGCAAGCTTCGGCTTCATTGGCATCTCCCCAGTGTCAAATTATTTTCAAGTAGTCATTTCTCCATCACATCTTTATCGACTACCTGTTTTGTTCCAAGCGTCTTGTCCAGAGCCAGGTATGCACTGGGGTACCATAGTGCCCCTTGCCGGCTTGGAGCTTATTATCTAGCAGCATTAACTGGCCTAACAGAGGTCCAGTGACAGCTGGGAAAATCAGCTAAAGAAAGGAGTAGGCTGAGCTAGGGGTTGGGCCCTCCCACTAATTGAGCTTTCTCCTTAGTGCCCCACCTGTGGTCAAGAATAACTTCTCCTGAGGCCTGTAGCTCAGAGGGTGAATGAAGGTGCTTGCTGTTAAGCCTGATAGCCTTGTTGGATCCACACGATCCACGTGATGGAAGGAGAGAGAAAGCTCCTCTAAATTGTCCTCTGATCTCCAGCCACATACACTCACACACATATACACACCCATATACACGCATGCATACAACAGATATGTTCATTTAAAAATCAAGAGAAACTTCGCCTACTTTTCCATTTCTTGGAGTAGAACCATGCAGCTATCACATATATTTTTAAGTAGTGGTTCGTATCAACCTCATTAAAGAAGAATTGCTTTGTGGACAAAATCATGATGTGCAAACTTTGAGGCAAATCTAGGAAGAAACTGAGGGGACAGACACCCCCACCCCACCTTTTTTTTTTTTTTTCTTTAGATGCTGCTTAGGTCTGTGCTCCTTGAGACAAAGCCTGGAGGCCTTTAGATGGGGATGCAGCAAGCAGGCTGCATGGAGTCCTGGCCTGTAAATTCAGCCCAGGAGAACTAATTGGAAAGTACTTGAGACATTAGAGTCTGTGTAGAAGTAAGGGGTAAAGCCTTGGGTCAAGGGGACCTTCTGTCATGCTTGTTAAGAGTTCACAATTCTGGACATACCCATTGTTCCCTATAAATGGCTCCTGATGGAGAAACCACTTTATCCAAGTCTCAGGAAAGTACTCAGATCACTGATCTCACATACTTCCCCTAGGGCTCAGAATTCATGATCCTTTGTGGTTTGATGTAACATCCCTGGTCTAATTTAAATCGCTATTTCAGAAGTGATGACTTACATATATAGTGACAAATACATTTTCTCCCCTCTGATGCCATGTGAGAAAGCTGTGGGGGTGTCTGTGGAGGATGGCTTTAAAAACAGAACTCAGGTTTCTTTCTTTTCTTCTTTCATTTTTCACCATGATCCTCGGAATTTTGATCTGCAGTGACTATAGATGCTTATGAGTGAGAATTGCAATCTGTTGGGTTTTCATCCTAAAGACAGTATTATCTGGGGTGTTTTTATTTTTCCAGGGGTGTGTATTTCTCTGTGTTGTTCTTTCCCTGTCTTTGCACCTTTCAGGGAGAACTTGCTCAGAAACAGTGATATAAAATGACTACTGTCTTATATGTGGCTGCATTTTATTTTCTCTGGCTGTTGTATCCTGCTTGCTTCTACAAGAGAAGCAGCATGGACCTTTACAATACTGAATCAGAAAGCCAGAGACTTGCCTTTTTGTTTGAGTTTTGCAACCAACTGAAGAGTGATCTTAAGCAAGAAGTTTTGTCCTCTATACCTCCCACCCCCACCCCCTACCCCAGGTTTCTCCACCTATAAATTTAACTAGCTTGGCTACACTCCAACATCCCTCTGCATGGACAGAATTACATGAGTTAAAACAGAGGGCATTTCCTTCTCAGAGTTAGGGTGCGTCCTTAGCTTCACATTGCCCTTGGGATGGAGCCCAAACTCTATAGTGGCCTAGTAGGGACCTCATGATCTATTTGATCTATCAGGGTTCTTCCCATGTGAACAAATTTGCTATGACTCAGTGGAAAGGAGCTCCTTTTAGTTCCCCAAATTTGATGTGTTCTATCTTCAGTTTGACCCTTGCACAAGCCAAGCTTCTTGCTTGGAAGGCTCAGTTCTCTGACTCTGTGGCTCTTCTACACTTTCTCCCAGGTCGTTTGCTTGACTTTCATTTGTGCTTTTGGTATTTCCTTAGCTGTCAAGTCCCGAATGCTCCTTCCTTGGCTGGCTTAGGTATGGAGTCATTGCCTATGCTTCTGTGACTCCCTAGTCATCCTTTCATCCTTCCATTTACTGTGCTGTGTCATCGCTGTATCTACATTTGCCTGAATCCCTCCATTAGATTTCTATCTGAGAGAGCAGTGATGTCTCCATCTTGCCTCTTAAAGTATCCTCAGATCCTGGCACTGAGTGTGGAAAACAACACTGAGTTCAAAAAACAACAACAACAACAAAAACTGGGTAAACCTTTCCACTTTGCCATTAAAATTTGTAGCTGTCTGCTACCCTCAGATTTCCTTCATATCTCAACTCAGGCAGTACCACCAGCAGTGAGAACTTTGGGGCTATGGAGTGAGAATTGCTCTGTTTTTTGTGAAGCCACAGCTTACTTATTAGGGTCCCATGGGCTTGTAGGAAAGCGTCAAATCACTCAGGCTGTGTAGTCTCCACTGAAAAACCATCATCAGACACTGCTTCATGGCCACCAGTAGTGGAGGAACTTGGATGAAAAAAACACAGCATAGTAACTATTACCTGGTGCATCACCTCATTTAACTTGCACAAGTTCTCTATTAGGAAAATACAATCATGTGTCTCACTCTATAAATGAAGGAGAGGCTGGTTAAGGAACTTGCCCAAGGTAATGAAACCAAACCTATGTTTTCTGCCACAAGGGCACACTTCACTTCCGTCTCCCAGAGAAAAATCTCTGTATTCATATGCTATTATTATCCCCAAAACATTCTTTTTTAAAAAAAGATTCATGTATTATGGTATAGTGTCCTGCCTGCATGTACACATGCATGCCAGAAGAGGGCACCAGATCTCATTCTATGTGGTTGTAAGTCACCCTGTGGTTGCTGGGAATTGAACTCGGGACCTCTGGAAGAGCAGCCAGTGCTCTTAACCTCTGAGCCATCTCTCCAGCCCTTGAAGTTATTCTTAATGTACATTGTTGGACTACAATATATTAAAGCTAAAATATAAAAGAGCTGATGAGATGGTTTAGTAGGAAAAGGCGCTTGCTACCAAGCCTGGTGATATGAGTTCGATCCCTGGGACCTATATGGTGGGAGAAGAGAATTAACTTCATGTATGCACCATTACACTTGTGCCCACACACATACATACAATAAGTAAATGTAATCAATGGAGGCAAAACCAAGTATCATTTGAAACAGAAAAAGAAAAAACACTGTGTACTTACTACATCTAACACTTCATATTTGGTTCTAAGCATTTATGTTGCTAGCAAGCAAAGAAACACTTCATAATAAGTTACATAATTTAGATTGGTTGCTATATAATGCTCCACATTGCCTCATTTTCTAGATGGGATGCCCAGAAAGGGGAAAGGTCGCAGAAGGCTAGCTGGTCACAGACTCTAGATCTTTCTCTAGGGAACTAGGTTGCTGTAGTCTTTCTTTGACTCTGAAAATATTTGTTAAGGAAAACATTCACCTGTCACCTGCCATTCATTGACTGCTTTTTTGGAGCTGAGCCCTGTGCTAGGGCTTGTGTATGGACAGGCTCCTTCCAGGCCCACAAAATTCTAATATGTAGTTCTGTTACATTATAGATGGAACTTTAAGGATTTGTTTTATGGTTGAGACCTTGCTACTCCATCCACCTGGAGCAGCACACCTTCTCTCCCCACTGCATTTCTGTCTTTGCATCTGTTTCTGACACATCAAGAGACCTAACCCCTCTTGAAGATCAGGCCTTGATGGTGAATATTTCATTTCTATTTAAACAAATCCCATTTATGAACATTTCAGATAATAACTAAAAAGAAGGGTGTTACAAAACCTGAGCGTGAAAGGCAGGCACAGTCCCAGGTTCTCTTGCATTGTCAGAGGCCAGTGGCTCCAGAACCCTGTCACAGAATGGTTGAGAGCACTGGGAACTGGAGCTAACCAGGGATTTACTTGAAGCCCTATTCTACTTCCTAATTGTAGGACCGTGAGTGATTTACACAACTCACTGAGCCCTGTTCTCTTTATTTGTAAAATTGGGAAGATATTACTGGACCCTTCCCTTAGGCTCTTGTGAAGATAAATGAAACAACTACTGTAACAGGCTAAGCAGAGTCTGATACATGGAGAATTTTCAAGAACAGGAGCTAGTGTTGCTATTGTTAAATGTGGATTGCATTTTGAATGATCCTTAAAGTTCAGGACGCTGATTGAGTTTCATGGTCCAAGCTCTGCAACTAAAAGTATGTGAGTAACTCTGACCCTGCTTCCTCCTCTGACACACCCACTCCTGATATTATCCCACAGAGGTTGGGAAAATCAAAGAGCCTTAGGTGAAACAGTGCTTCTAGAAGGCCAAAACAGGAAAGCAAGCAAATGTTTGAGTTGTTTGTCTCGGTTTGTGGGCACATCTACCCCCAAATCAGCCTTTGAAAAGCAGGAAACTCCATAGCAGCTCTGAAGGTGTACAGGGATGGGAGTGGCTCATCAGCCAAGAGTCCGAGGCATCAGAATCTGCCAGGCTCCTTCAGCAAACTCTCACGTGATTGTGACTGCACGCGCACACCTAACACTGAAACATAGTAGGTGTCTTGGTCACTGTTCTATTGCTATAAAGAGACACCATGACCAAGGCAACTCTTATAAAAGAAAGCATTTTAAAGAATGTATAAGAAATATAAAAGGAAGCTTACAGCTTCATAGGTGTTGGCCCTTATCATCATGGCAGAGAACATGGCAGCACACATTGCACTGGAGCAGCAGCTGATCTGCAGGCAACAAGCAAAGAGGCTGGCTCTGGCATGGACTTCTGAAATCTCAAAAGCCCACCCCCAGTGACACACCTCCAACAAGGCCACGCCCACTCAAGGCCATGCCTCCTAACATTTCTAATCCTTTAAAGAGTTCCACTCCCTGGTAACTAAGCATTCACATGTGTGGAATAAATTATCTCAATACTGCTTCTAACAATGTCTGCATAATTCATTCCATGGTGGCCTGTACTGACATTGTATATTAAATTCTGTGTGTCCGACTGGGACAGGTTGATGATGACATGGTTGTGTCCATCCATCTTCCAGAGTGGCAGAGAATGTAACTGCTTCTCAAGCTCAACAGGCTACAGCAAAACAGGCTCCTGCATTTCTCCCTCTAATACCACAAATAGGCAGGCAATGGCTGCATTTTCTGTAACATAAACATTGGCTCTCACTGTAGCCTGCTTGACCAGATAGCTCCCAAAGGCAAACTGGTCACTGTCATAGACAGGAAATCCAGATGTCAGAGGACATTGAGAGTAATCAAAGCAGTTGTGTAGCTGGCAACCCCGAGTGACCTTGGTGGGGGGGTGGGGAGGCCAGCATCATCCTTCTCGGGGAGCAGTTGGATGGGCAGGGGCAGTTTGGGCTGGTTCTGGACCATCAGCTCCTTGTAGGAGTGCTCTGTCTGGCTAATGACGGTCTTGAGCTGCAGCAGGTCCTATTTGGCATTCTCTACGCTCTTCTTGCAGGCTTCAATCTTGAGGCTTAGTTTGGCGATTTCACAGTTCAGCTCCTATCACTTGGCTTCTGGCTGTAGAAGCTCTTTGCTCACAGACTCACGAATCCCACAAAGACCTAGAACATGCTTTACCTCACAGAGCTCCTTGCCAGCCCGAGGACCAAAGATGGGCTTGCGGGCTTCATCTGCCTCATCCAGAGTGGTGAGACAATAGTGAGCAATGAGGGAGAAGAAGACCAGGATGATGAAGAGTGTAAAACTCAGCCACGTCACCCGGATGAGGTTGGACCAGCACAGCAGGTCTGACCACCGTTCCCTACTCCCCCATTCCACTACATGGTATATAGCCTGTCATGAGTTCTCTGTGGCTCTTGCCCACTCTGATCACGTCAGGTCACTCTCCTCCATAACCACAGAGTTTGTTTGACAAAACTCAACCTCATTTTCACACACAAGTTTCTGGAAGAGTCAGTGTGCTCCCTGCACAAATAAAATGGAAATTTCATTTTCCTCAGCTGTCACTCAGAAGGTCTCTCACCCTAGTCAGGCAGATGCTAAGTATTGACTGTTATCATCAAATAGAAGAAGGTACCACATGGCCGATGGGATGAAAAGGAAGAGATCCATGGTGTTAAAATCCAGGGGAAAGCCCTGGGCTTGGAGGGACCATTTTAACTGCCATAGATTTTGTTCCTTGGCTTTGTTGGCCAGTCAGTATGCATAGCTTCTATTCAAGTTATGCAGTGACTGGTAAAAACAGCTGGCAGTTTGAAATGCCAGCCCTGTCCCCCATGTCACTATCAACAATCAGGCTTTACCTGGCAGCGTTCTTCCTTTTTCTGCCTCATACAGTAGCATTATGCTTCAACATATGAATTCTTGAAACAGTTGACACCAGAGCTCTCCAATGATTCTCAGAGTATCAGCCACAGCTGGGAGCCCCACAGTCAAAAGCAGACAGAAGCCACTGCTCTTGTGAGAAAGGCACAAAGTTCAACTGGAGAGCAGCGCTGGAGGGGAATGCAGGACAGTGGGCAGTGAGTGGGAAGCAGATCTCAGTGGGAAGCAGGGGAGCAGGGGTCTGGAAGGAGCAGCAGCCGGAGCAGCTACCAGGAGGCAGAGCTAGTACCCTCAGTAGTACTTCTTTTAAGGCCATTGCAAATTAATACACATTCTAACCTCAGAACAATGCTTACTATGCAAATACAGCATCCTCGTCTAACCACACTCTTCATCTGGGATATCTTCTGTCTTGTTCTTAAAATGGTGGGACTGTATGTTGGGAGATTCAAGGATCAGGGGCCCTGCAGGAAGAATCTTGAGAAGCAAATCTGGTTGTTCAAGCTCCTTTAGAATTTTCCCATGTGATTATATCCTAGTCAGGCACTAAGCCCAGAATGGAGTCCTAGACACAGCCCAGTGGAAGTCCCATGCTTTCCTCCCTGTGGCTAATGGCCCATAGAGCAGGGTTTGATTCCTGAAATGGACTTGGGTATTTGTGAGCTGAGACACATCAAATGCCCAACACACCCAGACCCTGAAAGCCAAGCTTGCAATCCATGGAAGTTTTAAGAGGAGTAACTACTTATTACTGTCAGCAATGGCAAGGGAACTTGGATTTACAGTATTGGCACATCACCCACACACAGACAGTGAGTGTGTATGGACAGTGGCCTAGCACTGTGAGCAAGTACAGGTTTGTTTCTCTTCCATCAACTCTGCCTTTCTCAATTCAACTCATTCCATGTTGTCAGAATGTATGTATGTATGTATGTATGTATGTATGTATGTATGTATATTATTTCAAATTAGGAACAAGCTTGCTTCACATGTCAATCTCTTCTCCCTTTCCCTCTCCCTCCCCTCCCCCAACCCCCCACCAACCACCCCACCCCATCCTCCCTCCGGTTGGGGGGGAGGTATAGCCCTCCATGGGGGCTCCTCAAATCATCATGGGCTGGGCCTAGGTCCTCCCCCATGTGTCCAGGCCGAGAAAGCATCCCTTCACGTGGGATGGGTTCTCAAAGTCCCTTCTTACACCAGGGAAAAATACTAATCCACTACCAGGGGCCCCATAGAGTGCTGAGGCCTCCTCATTGACATCCATGTTCAGGGGTCTGGATCAGTCAGTCCTGTACTGGCCTCCCAGACAGCAGTCTGGGGTCCATGTGCTCCCCCTTGTTCAGGCCAGCTATTTCTGTGGGTTTCACCGGCCTGGTCCCAACCCCTTTGATCTTCATTCCTCCCTCTCTGCAACTGGATTTCAGAGTTCAGTTCAGTGTATAGCTGTGGGTGTTTGCGTCTGCTTCCATCAGCCACCGGATGAGGGCTCTCAGGAGAGGTGGGGCGGCCCAGAATGTATTTTAAATGCAAATTTGATCCTCTCTTCCTGATCAAATTTTTACCTAGAGAGTAAAATTTCATCTTCCTGGGTTCTTAAAATATGCTTAATTTTATAATTTGTTTCAATTTAGCCACTGCTGGTCATTCTTACCATCCAACAGCAAATGTGAGTGTGCATGCATGCGCGCGCGAACAAACACACACACACACACACACACACACACACACACACACACACACTGATACACCAGAAACAACAAACTCATAACTTATCAAAATAGTCTATTCCCTCAACTTGTAAAATACTTCCATTAGCTCTGCCCACTTGCTTCCTAAAAATACCTGTACTTTATTTCCAAAACTAAGTCAGATGTAATACTCTATGGGGATGTTTCTTAAAGTTAGTGTGTGTTATCACTGCCTGGATCTTGTTGAAATGAAGATCTTTTCAACAGTTGAAGATGAAGCCTTAGACTCTGCTCATGACCTGGCAATGTTGCTGGGCCTCAGTGGACAGTTGAGAAACGAGGCGCCAGGAAATCTCCCCCAGGTCACCCTCTTCCAGACCAATTTTATCACCTTTTCCCTAGTTTTCTTTGACAGACAACACTTCCATTGTTGTGTTAATTGCTGTATTCTAATCTTACTTGATTCTGTCCCTGACTTCTCAGCTAGGAGTTTCTAGACTTCTTGGTTTCTGTGAGCATCTGTACCCTGTGTTGAAAAAACTTGATAATGTGTTGGGTGCATGTGACACACCACTGATGGTTTGGTAGTTTTTACTTGTGAAAATCAAAACTGTTAGGTCTCAAACAAATGGCCAACTGAGGTGCCTATTTAATATAACAAAGAGTACCTGGTCACCAGGTTCTCCAGGCATCCCTCAGTCTCTACCTGTTACAGAATATGGCTGGCATATCTCACCCCCTACCCTAAACTTCTCCAGTCCAGGGGTTGGGATGCCAAAAAAACTGAGGTGTCAGTGATTTGGAACTCAATCCACAGACTCTACATTTGTAAAACATATAGCTTTATTTTTTGCCATACGCAGCTGTTGACTTGTGGCCTCTACAGAGGATAAGACATACACGCAGTAGGTTTTTTTTTTTTTTTTTTGGATTTTTTTTTTTTTTGACAGGATTTCTCTGTGTAGCTTTGTAGACCAGGCTGGCTTTGAACTCACAGAGATCTGCCTGCCTCTGCCTCCCAAGTGCTGGGATTAAAGGCGTGTGCAACCACTGCCAGGCTATATATGCAGTATTTTTATCTTGAACATGAGCAATAAATACTCTCAATCCAGGCATAAATACATAGTCCCAAACATTACAAATTGCAAGACCTACAAAGTACAACTGGAACCCAAACTTTGCATCCCGGGATTCTCTGTGAATACAGAGCACCATTTGCAACAACGTAAGAAAGAAACCAGCCAACGAGAATCCCATCTTCCAATGCAGGACCCTGGAGAGGTGCACACAGGTCTGCCAGAGACTCCTTGGATCTGAAGTTAAAGAAGACAATATCACAATATGGAGGCCAGTCTTCCAAACCATACCCCAGACATCTCTCAGTGCCAGTATTTTTCTTCTAAGTTGAATGTCCCAGAAACTGTCTCTAAATTAAAGGTTCCAAAAAGAGAATGTACAGTAAGTAGGCTGAGAAGTAAACAAGGATGATTGTGGGCAAGTTGAGGAAAACACTTTTCTGAATGACAGAGTTCTATCTGGACCCCATAATTATAGCTGGAAGTGATGCATTTGAGTCTCAAGCCAGCCAGAATACCATGTGACTTAGGAAGAGGGATCCACAACTCTGTTCATTTCTCTGGAAGCTTTTTTTGAACACCTTAGGAGAATCAAGTGTGCCTGGCATCAGGGAATAGTCCTCCTCTCAAGGGATCCAGCTGGAGGCTGAAGGGATAATTACAGGAAACACTCGGCAGGAGACTGATTGAAATCCCCTTTGAAGCTCTTCTATGAATGGCCTCAGGCAATGTGACTCTGGTAGGTTGGGAGAATGAAAGGGTTAATTCTGGATGGCTTTGAAGTTGTGAACTCAGATTCAGGTGAGGGTAAAGATGAAGAAAGACAATAGCCTATTTCAATTTGGAGGGTTCCACTGCGCCCCCTAGTGGTCTATGCAGGAGCAACATCACTAGGTGGCGCTGCACTGCTTAGGGGCTGACTAATATTAGTCTGCTCAGCAATCCAATCTCAGTAGGAGGCAGTGTTGAAAAGAAACTAGGCTGCTCTGGAGTTATATTTGGGTGGTATTTCAATCTCTGTCCTTCCCAGTTCTGTCACTCCGGGCAGCTGTCTGGCTTTTGAAAACACTGAGTTCCACTGTGTCATCCGGTTGGTATGAACTGTGATTCTCCAGGAACAGCTTGTAGCTCAGGATATATGCATGTAACCTGTGTAAGTGCCAATCAACAGTAGACATCATACCCATTTTTGAAAGCACTTCCCAGTGCTCGATTCTATTTCCTTCCAGATAGTCTGAACAAGGAGAAAAAAAATCCTCCTCCTTTTGCTAGATCTTGAGAGCCTTGAAGTCTCAACCTGAAAACTGCTGAACTCCTAAGGCCTAAGAGAACCTCAAAGTCTCAAGGCCACAGGGACCATCACAGTGCTGCCCTCTTTTGGTTTAGTGGGTAGTGCAGAGTGAATGCCACTCCTGATAGGCTAGAATGATGGACATTATGTCGTCATTGCCTCAGCATTCTGCATAGAACAGGAGACCCAGTCACCCACATAGCTCACTACGAAACAGGGTCATTGGATCAGCATCAACCCAATGTCTTGCTTTGTACCTGTTGATTCCCCACCATCGGAAGCCCTCTCATTTCTGACCAATCTCAGACACACAATGGTCCAGCCATGGCGTTTGAATGGGTCATTCCATTCTATCCACCCAATGAAGCTCTCTATGCTTGATCAAAGAGAGATGGCAGTGTGCTCTGAAACCTCATGACATCCGGCCTCTGGCACAAGCAGCCACTCCACCTCATGTGTGGCAGGAAGTTGTGGCTGGCATCCTCACAGTAGCAGAACCCTCTGGTTAATCCCCTCTTGCATTTCTTAGAAAAAGAATGAAGGCTTCCCATTCTTCCACCAGTAAACAGGGATATTGTCTCGTTGGGTCAAATAAAAGGTCCCTTGAATATTTGACCTATGCTTAAAATAATAATAAAAAGAAGAATTTGGCCTATACCTGCTTTTCCCTATTGCTAAGAAGGGAAAGAAATGAGAGCAGGTGATGGAGCTTTTAGATAGCATACAACAAGAGGGTGGGGTGGGTTTGACACAGAGACACTGCTATTGTTGTAGCCCAGTTCTTGGCCCAGTGACTGGCCCTCCAGCCTCTTCTAGGATGCTGCAGTCATAGCTGTATAGGGGCTGGCACCGTGGTCCAGGCACCTGTCAGGACTCCTGGACTGGTGGCAGCTTTTAATGCTCTGGAAAAAGGACATGGTTCCTTCACTCAGGATCCATGGCTGTGGCTGGTCAGTGAGTCCCTGCTAAAGTCCAGATTCTGCAATTTCAGCCAGCTGACTTAACAGCTGGGAGAATGGTGGCCGGTCTTCTGGTTTCTGGAGAGTAACAAAAAGATCTCTGTGAGTTCTTCATACCTGTGTGTCCTGGCTAAGTGCAAGGCAGACCCGAATCCAATAGCAGCATCTGCTCTAAAATCTTCCCACACCAGCTGTCTTAGAGGCAAGATGCCCTTACTGTCCATAATGGAAGGCCTGAGATCAGATGACCTAGTTTTAGAGTCTCAGCCTCTCCCCTTCCCCCTTTTAAAAATGGGGATCAAACCCAGAGCCTTGACACGTAACACGAGTTATATCCCTAGACACTTAAATCTCAACTCTCCCATTCGTTAGTTGTGTGATACTGGACAGATGACTAACCCTCTCTGAACATCAGTTTTGCCATCTGTAAAAAGGAGATAAAATACAATTCATAAGATTGCTTTGAGAATTAAATAAATCATGCATAAAACATATCCTAACATTATCATTAAGTAACAAAAAAGGAAACATTTATCTTTAAACCTCACACAGTACATGTGGGATATAAATGAGGAAAATATAAAACTCTGATAAATCAGAGATGACTAACAACACTAGTGCTGTTGTGTCTACTTTACAACTTCATCTACAGATTCAATGCAATGTGAACCAAACCTCCCAGCAAATGATTTTGTGGTGTCAATGAGCTGACTCTGAAACACATAAGGAAAGGCAAAAATCTCATCAGAGAACTAATATAATGAAGACAAAGACAAGCAGAGTTGGGGGACTGATTCATACCACCCAAATTCAGAGCTTACTCTAAAGTTACAGTATTTGTGATAGTGTGACATTGGTGAAAAGATAAACAATGGATCAGGGGTACAGAATAGAGGGCTGAAAAACAGACCCTGAACACAGCAAGCAGACAATGGAAAGAATTAGAGACAACAACAGTGCTGTAATGACACACCCCTGTAAGAACCAGCAATTTGAGTAACGGATCTTAGGCTGCTCACAAAAGTAGACCCTAGTCTATCATGAGCCTAAAGGTCAAAAGTGAAAGTGTAAGACAAGTGATTTGAAGAGGGACATGGGTGAAATGGGGGAGGAAACCTTGATTGGTAATGGGAAAGGCAGGTCAATAATAGGAAGAGTGACAGTGAATAAAACCAAGGATGTCTGGAAAAAGCCATCAGAAGTCATATTATTTATTTACCTAAAATTATATTCAATACATATAAGTCTCTGTGTATACATATATAGTTTAAAGGAAGTCATACCACTTGGGCTGAGAATACTCCCCTTATCCCCACCACGAGCAGTAGACTACCTAACAAAAACCCAAATACCAGGTATGAGAAACTCCCTATAGAATGGCTGGTTATGGCAGTCCAAGAGACTCTCCAAACAATATAAACTTTTTGTTGCCCTTGGTTGCCTCCCAGAGGTTGAAGGCAAGTGCTGATTGCTGAAGACATTGAGGAGCCAAGCTGGACCTGACTTGAAAGCCTCCTCTCTTAAGTCTAGCTTTCATTATATTGAAAGGTACTATGCAATCTTCCAATGGAAGGAAGCAACTGACAGTCCTACCAGGCTGTGATGCCTGTAAACCACAATGACTTTTAGCATGGCACAACAATCCTAAGGTTGCAATAGTGGCACTCATAACTTGGCAGTAACCACTGGCTCTCCTATTAGACTTAAAAGATTACTCAATAGGAGTGAAATAATGTCTGGTCCTGGAAACTTACCCAATTACATGGGGCCAGTGAGGTCATAGATCTTAGAGAAGAACCTACTATTGCCACTTTATCATACTAACTTAATTCCTAACTGCATTCTAAATATCTATCTTTATACCCTCAGATAAGTATAGCTTTCACTCCTCATAGAAACCAAAACCAGAACCATATTTTTGCAACAGATGGGGGCCATTACAGGAAACCATAAGTGGTCAAATGCAGGGAACAAGTGTATAGCCCCAACTAACACACCCATAACACAACTCAGGAACATTGTGGAGGGGGATCAATAAGAGTCAGAGGACCAGGAAATCTGTTACGAGATGGTGTCTCTTAGAAATGGCAGGGAAGCTTTACCCATGACACCTCAACAATATGGATGCTAAACAAGATCTGGGGAAGTCCAACACCAATAAACATGATGACATGGAAGGCAGAAATCTCACAGGACCCTACCCCTAGACTGGGAACCACAGGCAATTGAGGGATGCCAAGAGTGAGAGGAGTAGTCTTCCCCAGGAATGAATCCCATAAGTGGTTTTCCAAGACCAAGTGGTCATCCCTGAAATTTTACATATACTAGTAGCATTAAGTGGACTAAGTAGGTTTTGTTTGTATATCTATGCACACTTATGTGTGAGCATAGCAATCACAATTAAAAGAAGGCCATGATTTTGAGGGGGAGCAAATAAGGAGACATGGAAGGAACTGGAGGAAGGAAAGGGAAGGAGAAATATGATGTAATAACTTTTTAATTGAAAAATATAAAATTAATAAAATTAAATTTCCATGAGATCATCTAGAAGAGATCTGGGGCTTTGTGATAAGTTGTTAACTACAGCTTCAAAGGCAATTCATGGAAAAAAATGATGCTGAAACTGTTGTGTGATAATTTGTTTGTGTTCTGACAAATAAAACTTGCCTGGAGATCAGAGGGCCACTAGTTAACCATAGAAGTTGTGCGGTGGTGGCGCACACCTTAAACCCAGCACTTGGGAGGAAGAGATAGGAAGTGATAAGGTGGGGTGGAGACAGGATCTCACCCTTTTTGGATGAAGAAACAAGACAGACAGGAAGCAACTGGCGGCTGCTCCTGGTTCTCTGATCTTCCAGGTTTTTACCCTGATATTTGACTCCTGATTATTGATAAGAGTAATTAGATTAATGTTTCACTGAACTTTGTTAAAATTGGAAAGCTTCTGTAAGAGACACTATCAAGAGGGTCAGTGAAATGGTTCAGCAGGCAAAGGCACTTGCCACCAAGTCTGACAACCTGAGTTCAATCCTTGGGATCCACAGGTTCAACTCCAGAAAGTTGTCCTCTGTCCTGCATAGGCACATGCTAACAGTGTATGTCCCTTCCCCCATTCCTGTATACATATATACACAAAATAAGTAGAAAATTAATTTAAATGACATTAATAAGGACTGAAGATATGGTTCAAGGTTTAGGAGCACTTGCTGAGATCTGAGTTTGATTCTCAGCACCCACATAGCTGTTCACAATCATCTCTGCAGTCCCAGGGGATCTGATGCCCACTTCTGTCCTCTATGGAAACTGTATGCACATGGTGCCAGACACATGTGCAGGTGTATACATAAATATTTCAAATAAAAAATTACAGACATTATTAAGAGAATGAAAAATAAACTGAGACCGGGAGAAAATATTTGCAAAACATATAATGATAAGGAACCTTTTAAAAGCAAACACAGGAAATGAACAATCCTGTTGAATGTCGGGCAAAGGATCTGGGCAGGCATTTAATTTACAATATTAGAGGTGGGAAATAACTATGAAAGGT